>NW_015113585.1:152769-203543 GCF_001443285.1 Poecilia latipinna
AGAATGTGGTAAGATGTGCCCTTTTTTTGTTGTTGAGCACCTGCCCCTTTAGTGGTCTCTGCACGGCCCTGAATACTACAAATCAGCACAAAGCAACAAACTACGTCCAGCCTTTAACTATCAGAACTAAATTGCTCTAACCCCAACATTGTCTTCACTCTAAGTCACTCCCCTGCCAGCATGCCTAGGTGGGCCCCATGTGGGGACAAGGAGGGCAGGCCATATGGGTCCCCATATGGGTTTGTCCATTTAGGGCCCATGTATGGCCCATATGGGCTGTGGCCCTACATGGGCAAACCCCTGTGGTGCCATCGTGGAACCCGCGGACAAACCCATATGGGACCCATATATCAGCCCTCCTTTCCCCCACATGGGGCCCACCTAGGCATGCTGGCTGGGTCATTACCATTATTGAATTAGACTTCTATTTAACTCTAGGCATCCCCCACGTGAGAGGCAAACTGGCATTTCATTTGTAATATCCATTCTCTGTACTCGTTTTCCCTCACTTTTATTACTCTGGGTGACAGAGGACTCATTCATCTCAAAAGTGACAGAAATATGTGTGATGAACAAAGTGGACACTTTGCTCATGTCCTTGCCACAGTAAACAGTTCAAATCTAAAATGTATGCTTTATATCACGTTAAGTTTGTTATGGGGCAAGTTCAGGCAGGAGTAAGGCAGTCTAAAAATAAAAGGGCCACTGTTTAATGAATAAATACAGAGGAGCGCAGGGAGGGGACAGGATAGGCGGTTTTCCTGTGGCAATGTGTTTCTCTAGTGCTTACTGTCATATTTTAGCTGAATATAAATCATGCTGTACAATATATTAACTCCATATAGATAACACCTCTGTCACAAAGGTTTTACATATTCAGCATGCTTTACAATTTTCAAATGTATATACATAATATTCATTCATACACCACTATACATTGTTATAAAATTTTTATATATGTTTTTTTGTTGATCTGACGGTACATTTCTATCGTCAATGTAATTTCTCTTTAGCTGTAAGCAGAAAATCATAATAATTATCAGAAATAAAGATTTGAAATATGTAAGAAAAAATGTATAGTTCGTTTCATGTAGTTAAATTAGTTGCTTAGATAAATGAACTTTTTAAAAATGTTCTCATTAATTAAATATGGCAGTATATAATTTGATAATGGACAATCTGGAAGTTCGAGAGAAGTGGAACTATTTATCCTTCTCTCTGTTTCCACACGGACAAAAACAACAAGAACAGACATTAGCTGCTCTTCCGTTGCCCATGACACCGGAGCGAAGTTCTGACAGCTGATTTCCAAACCGGTTTCCGACACTTTCAGAACCCCAGGTCCCGGTTTTCGGCTTGTTTCCCATTTGGAGGCGTTTGCTGCTTCCCAGCTGCGGTGTTCCTGACGGCGGGTTTACCGGGATACAGCGGCTGATTATGGTGTAGCACGGAACGTTAGCTCGGAGAGACGGAAGGTACCAACAAAAAGCTTAGACAAAACCCTCTCAGGCTTCAGATACAGGCAAAGTTCTTCTTTAAAACAGGATATATTTTTGTCTGTGTGAGTGTGACGGATTTTCTATATTCTGTGTAATCCCCCGGGTCTGTGTATGCGAGATTATTACAGCGTTACCGAAGTGTTATTACGCTAATTTAAGGGAACTGTTCTGAAATTAGGTGAGGGATTTTAAGTTATATTATTGTCCTGCTTCCGAGATCCTTTCAGCAAAACAATAGGTATTTCTCTGGGCTCTTCTCTTTGTTTCAAGAATATTGGACATACGCAGCTTTCATTAAACTACATAAAACTATCTAAAATAAACCAATTAAGAATTATAGGGCCATATCATAAAACTTGACCTACTAGAAAATGTATCTTGCAGTAGAAATAAACAGTTCTGGTGGAAAAACAACAACAAAAACCCAATAACAAACAAAAAGAAAACCCTTGATTCGCCCCTCATTTCCTAAAACCTTGTGAAAACTTATTTGAAATACATTAAGTAAACATTAGTGATGAACATCAGGTTGCAGCAGCACAGTCCAACCCCCCCGCCCCCACCCCAAAACACTGCACAATATTAGAACAGTATGAAGTTGCAATATTACTGTTGAAAATTATGGTGCCCCCTGTTTTGTTGTCATTTCCACAAAATTCAAAATCAATGTTGGGTGTCAAGAACACAAAACATTAATTTCTGTGAGTCTCAAGTTTTGAAATGAAGAAGAAATTGCTTCTACCTGTGCTTCATAGTATCTAATCTATTTATTGTGATAGATACAGTCATAATTAAGTCACTTAATCGCATGATAAATTAAAATGAGCTGAATAATTTCCATTTGGACAACAATAAAGATATATTCTCCTTTAATAACGTTGAAAAACCTGCATTTTGAAAATGCTACAAACATTTTACACCCAGTACAAAGTAGTCAGAATTTTTATTTTTATTTTTTTTTTAACAAGAGTCCAAACTGGCATTGTTGCCTGCTTTCCCTGTCTAAATTGAATGAGGCAATTTTGATTACAAAGACTTCATAATCCATGTTTAGGTATTGTAACTTCAGTTCCTTTGTTTATTTAAAAGGTTTTGCCAGTTCTAGTGTTAAATATTCTTTAGAAATTAACATTTTTTAGATCTTTGAGAGGGTGTACTTTCATTAACATGCCGTTATTATTATGTTTGTTGAAAATGGTCACAAAATGACAAGATTATCATTTATCGCAATAATTTTTTGACAATCTATCATCCAGCAAAATTTGGTATTGTGACAGACCTAGAAGTATTGGAACATTATAGGACAGCTTTACTCTCCAGACTTGTGATGTGTGTGCTACCAACATTTCCTCACTGTTTTCTTCCTTATTATTTGTAATCACTGTAACTCCACCGCTCTACTTGATCCTTTGGATGTTTTTTGCGCTTTACGTGTAGTGACAGTTCATCCAACTGGCCAAATGTAGTATTGGACTCCAGAGAAATGTCGTTTTTTAAATAGTTTTAAATGGTAAATGGATCACTCAGAAGTGTCGAAGTGAGGTTTTGTTAGGAGGTTATAAGTAGTGAATATATTATCTGCTGTTGTGTATAACTTTCTCTGCATCTCGGTAAGCCAGATTAGCTTGTCCTGGTGGGAGAAAGTTAAGGCTTGTTTAAGAGGACCCAAAACCAAGGCAGACCTCTACTATCTTAAAGAAACTACAGTTTCAAAAGCATTTAAAACATATTTTATTCATCAGTTTTCACTGTCTTGCTCTTGTGTTCACTTACTACCCTGGTTGGGAGTTCTCTTTTTATTCTTTTCATTTCCTGTTTCACACAGGAAGATCACTGGTAGCACACCTCCTTCTACTCAGATTTCCTGTGTAAATAATCATCAGGTTCTTAAATAACTATTGAGTGTAAAGAACAGTTTCATTGAGTAAAAAACCTGCTAGGCTTTGATCTTGGACCCTGGATCTGAGATCAACTGACCTGGATTCATCCTAATTCAAGAACCTTTTAGAGTTATAGATATAACTATTAACCGCAGACATACTACCTAGTATTGTAAGAAAATTTCAATTTATTTAAGAACAAGTATTTTTCGCATTAATTTATCCAGATAATAAATAGTAAATTTAGAATTATTAAACTTTGCAATACTACTAGGTGAAAACACAGCTTCAAGTCCTGACAGTCTTTGCTGAGTTTAAAGATGGATTTTTCAAGCTTTTCACTGGACCTTCATAAAAATTAATTGCATTTTGATCAAGCTTACATTTTTTATTTGCACGATTTGTTAGAACAGATTTTCAGTTCTCTCAAAGACGGCAACTTTATCTCTTCTGGATTCCATGTACTGTTTTTTATGCCAGTCAAGCTGCAGCCATTACCATTATTATTACTATATCCATGTCTAAATATGAAGATAGTTAATTATATGGTCTGGACTGAAGAAGAATCACAGCCCAAACTTAGACAGCCATTTAGAAACTTGGAGCTTGTCCAGATATTTTAAATATCACAGGAATTGGAAGCTAAACAAATAAATCTGTTAGCTTGTTTCAGTTTCCAGCTTCTCGGAAACATTGTTGCACAAACCTGTTGTTACCCCCTGCAGCAGTTTGACTAACAGCCGTTAGTGTGTGTTAGGGAAACATGTCAGAGCGGTGAGTGACAGCTGAGGCAGGTGGGCTTTGACTTGGTCTCAGTGACACATTTCATGGCTTCACTGACAACTGATAGCGTCACTCTGCTTCTCCCTGCACACATCACTGTAAACACCCCCCCACCCCATTAATTAGAGCTTCACACACCGAGTAGCTGCATGACATTTAATATTCTGGGAAGAACGTACAGTGTTTTGTATAAACAATTACAGCACTTATCAGCATCAGTAATGGGTAAATGGGATATGAAGCACTTTCCCTGTTTTTACAAATAAAAGTCTGACTTTAATGACTTTGTGGGACGACCTCTTGCTGCAGTTACAGCTGCGAGGCTTTTGGGTTTGATTCCTACGCGCTTTGTCGACGTAGAGGCTGAAATGTTTCCTCATTGTACGTCTAACTCAGCTGGGCTAACTCAGGAGTGTCTGTGAATGTTGATTTTTCAAGTCTTGCCATAGATTCTCAAATGGGTTCATGTCTGGATTTGGACTGGGCCATTCTAACTTACACAGCTCTGGAAAAAAATTAAGAAACCACTTAAAATGATTAGTTTCTCTGATTTTGCATTTTATAAGTATATGTTTGAGTAATATGAACATTGTTCTTTTATTGTATGAACTACTGAGAACGTCTCCTAAATTCCAAGCAAAAATGTAGTATTTATTTGCAGAAAATGAGAAATGGTCAAAGTAACAAAAAACGATGCATTAAAACAACAGTGTTAAGGGTTTAACTCAGGAAGAGTTCAGAAATCAATATTTGGTGGAATAACCATGAGGTTTTCTACGGGGTTCAGTGCAGTGGGCTCTTCATTTTTTCCAGAGGTGTGTGTATGTATATGTGTATGTATATGCTTCGATTGAAACACTTCCATTGTAGCTCTGGCTTTATGTTTCGGGTCGTTGAGGAACTTCCACTCCATCCTCTAACCGCTTTTCTTCAAGGATATTTATCTCCATCACCAACTCTGACCGGCTTCCCCGTCGCTGCTGTTGAAAAGCTGACTCATTATCTTAATTGTACTGAACAGCTGAGCCTTTTGTTTATTACTTACTTTGGAAAGGAGGCAATGGAAAGTTACACCTGTCCACCATTGCTCTTCTTGTTCACAGTAGGAGGGTTTCTGAGTTTATATAATTACGATTTACTTACCCACCTACTTTTGATTGGCTGATCTAACATGGCGAATTGTTGCCAGAAGGTTTTTACACCTGGTGCATGGAGATCTATTGTGGGTGGTTTTACAAATATGGGTTGTGTGGACTCAGTGGTCGGAGTGTGATTCTGAACCACCTTTGTTCAACCTGTGTGAACCACAAAAGGGAAGTGTCACTGGCTCAGTTGGTACATCTTTATTGTAGCTCATACTCTGAGACGGCTGTATGATAATGGCTGGAGAAACAGTCTTAATCTCCTCTGACTTTTTATCTTTATATGCTTCCATAAACAACAGCCACTTTTTATGAGAACATGGAGACAGTTACAGAAGATGTTTAATCTTCAGTTCTTAACATTCAAGAATTGTGACTTTTATGTTGTTTAAAACTGCGAAACTGGGTTTTATTCATCTTAAATTACCTCTTCAGTTAGAAATTGTGCTCCTGTTGCACCAGTTGTCTGCATACATTCTGAGTTTGTATTTTTTTCAGACTTAAACAGAAGTCGAACCCACATTTCCCCCTGCTATTCTTACCAGCGGCACATTGAGCTGCAGACTTTGTTACAGTTTCTCTTCTTTTTTGGCAAATTAGCAGCTTTGTCAGCATATCTGCTAAAAGGCAGCCTGTGTTCACATCTCTGTGCATACCCTGCAGGACCACTGGAGGCAGAGAAACTGAAAGAATTAACAGCCAGATGCAAGAAAATGAAGAATCTTAACAAGTAGTTTTGAATCTGTTACTTCCAAAAAGTGACAGTAATGGCAAATCAGAGAACTCATGATGCATTTGAGGAAGAAGTTGTTAAAACTTATCATGCGTCAAGTAAAACGGAAAGAAGTCTTTTCCCTTCAGAGCGTGACGTTACGCCTCAGAGAGTGAGTGCTGCAGAAGGAAAAGAACAGTTCACAGAAGCTTCCTGTTCCCTTGTACTTGCAACCTCTCACACTGAAAAAAATGTAGAAAAATCTAACCTTTAATTTGATTAAACTTCTTGAGTTAACCAGTTAATACATTTAAGGGCAATTATTTTTGTCTTGTTGAGCGGAAGTGGTTCGCATTCTCATTCAGAAAATACATTTTCTTCTTTTTCAAGTGTGATAAAAACAACATCAAAGAAATCTGTAAGAGGACAGATTCTTTTCTACAACTATACTGTATAATTTCCAACTAGGAAAAGAAAAGAAAACAAAACTACTAAATATGAAAATAAACACCAAACATATCCAAAAATAAAAGGACGAATGAAGTCTCTGTAAACAAAATTGCCCATCAGAAAATCTTAATTGTTAGCGTCAGGGAAAACAGGCAAAACTGCCTTTTTGTGATTACTGAGCCCATTTTAATTTATAATGTGATGAATTAATTTATCGTGTATTGCGACAGGCGTATTTTCAACATCAAGCCAGTTTTTGTTGAACTTATTAATCATCGATCAGATTACGACTTGTCTTTATCTTTAATTACATGTATGTTGGCAATAATAAAATGGACCCTTGTGTGTTTTGATTTGTTCTATCTGCAGACATCTAAGCAGCGGACGCAGAGTGGTGTAGAGCAGACGGAGCAGCTTAGCCATGCTTACACTGGCCAGCAAGTTGAAGAAGGACGATGGAGGAAAGACAGGCCGTGCCTCTGGAGCCTCTGACTCCACCCACAGGGTCTCCATCAGAGACCGCCTCCTCACCAAAGGTGCCCAACAACTTTGCAGCAAGTTCATCCGGCTACAGTAAAACCACAACCAAGAACATACTTAAAAGGGTTTTAATTGTTCCCGATCACCATAAATATTAGGCTAGCCGACTGTTTTGTCTTTTGTTGCTGTTTTTTATTTTTATTTTTATTTTTATGGGCTCAGCTCAATAAGGTTCTTATCTCTTGAAATATTTGATTCATTTATTATAATTTGGTTTCCTTTTCTACTTATCCCCCATTTGATTGAATTTAATTTTCATTTTTTAAATAAGTGAATAGAATTAGTAAATAATTAATCAAGTAAACTGATAAAACAATATTTGTTTTTTTTATGTAAAGAAGATCTTTAATAGATATTCAAATGAATATTTAAAGGCAAAAAATTAAAGGCATATTATAAAATACAGACCTTTGCTATTTAATATATTTTAGCTAAATAAATTTAAATAAATAAGTTATCTAATATATATACAAATGTTTATGTACATATGTACAAAAACAAAAAAAGCTAAAATGTTGATATAAAATAAAAAACGGGCTAAAATATCCAAATAAATATATAGATTTGTAAGTTGATATGTAAATAAATAAACATTTTACTAAATAAGTGAGTAAATAAATACACATTTTAAAGTAAATGAATTAATACTTTATTTTGAGAAAATATATTTATGTCTTTTTGGAAAGTGTATGACGTTTTTGTTATTAGACTGAATTAGAAATATAATCACAGATGACTGTAGTTCATAAACAAATGTATTATTTCAATGTCTGCTGCATATTGCCAGCTTCATTAGGTGAAGCAGTAGCTCTCTGCTGGGTAGCTGTTAATTAGCTTTCTCCTGTAGGTGGGAGGAAGTGAAAAAAAAAAAAAGAACAAACCAAAAATTATTTTCCTCTGAGAATCAATTTAATTAGACTTATTCATAATAGATGTACTTTTATGAATAAAAATAGAAACATCTTATCAAACAAAAACAACAGCATATAGAAACAAAGAACCCAGAGAAACAAAGATTTTGTTTTTCCTTTAGTAGCTGAAAATATGTTTAGCAAAACAGAACCTAATAACCAGAGCCAGCATCAGCAAATCAACTCTCTGCTGTTTTCCTGCTTTTCATCCTTTTTTTCTGCTCTTACTTTCATCTTTTGTCTCACTGCACCAGTCAGTTTTTTTCCCACTGAAACATTATGCTGCATGCAAGACATTTTTTTTCCCCTTTCTTATTCAGTTCCCACATTTGATATTATGTGGAAAAACTTCGTTTATGAACCAGAAGAGTGGGAGTGTTAGTTCTCTGTGCTGTTGGCCTAATTACACAGCGTTCCAAACACTTTGAATCTTCAGGAACCACAAAACACAAAGGAATAATCCCCATCAAGCTCAACAGAGCGATGGTTACAGAAAGAGACGCTCCACATCTGTTTATTTTAAATCAAATGCACCCACTGAGGATCTACTCACAGATCCCCAATATTTAGCTTGTTTTGTTCTAACTCATTGTTCTTATTTTGTCCCAACAGAAGTTGCAGAACTTGAAGCCAATCTCCCTAGTAAGTATGCCGCATATTTTACCGCTCCACATTCTGCCTAAGGCAGAGTCACTGAAACTGGGAGCAGAATAAAAACATCATCAGTTCTTTCTGAGTTAAGGGACGTGGCTGTCAGAGCTCACATCTGCTCTTCATCTTTACTTTAATACTTTGAGATGGGAGTCACCTTTTAGTTACTGAACTGATTCTTTTTGGAATCTAGGGAAATCTACTGCAAGCTTTCAAAGGACTGATGTTCTTCATTTCTGCACAGCAACTGCCCTCGTCACTTTAATCCTTCTTAAACTAAATTAATAGCATCAAGACATGGACAGTAAGTCTGTAGGGACTTACTACTTTCTATGGTATCCTAAAATCAAAAGAATAGATTTATTATCTGACATGTTACATGAGTCAACTGGCTCAAACTAAATGATAACTGGGTATAATGCTCAGTTTCAATATATTTTGTACAATTAGATTAAATTATACAGAAAATTTGTGCAGTTTTTCTGGAATATTGATCTTTGTGATACAGGAAAAATACCTACAGCTGAAACCAGAATTTTTCCTACACCAAATAAAAAGACACTTACACCCTTTTTCACTGTCTGAAGTTAAATCAGACCAAACTTCTCTTATTTAGGTCAGAATTACCAGAATTATTTCTCGTTTTTAAATGCCACAATGATGAGAAAAACTGAAATATTTATTAATTGATATCTTCAAAGTCAGAAGTTTGCATACATTTCCTTAGCGTTTGGTAACTTTGAGTAAAACTGTATTCAGTGTTTGAAGACATAGAAATCATTCTGTATGTTGAGTAATCTTGAAGACATTAATAAATAAATCTGACAGATTCTTTCTTGCATTATTGTAGAATTTAGCAAATAGAAATAATTGAGGTAATTCTGACTGACTTAAAACAAGAGAAGTTTGCTCTGATTTAATTCAGAAAGAGGGGACAAAATGTCTGGTTTCAACCGTAGCTACAAACAGTTAAATAGTTTGGTTCTAACTGGTACAAAATGTAAGTAGCAAGGGAAGGAAATGGCAGTTTTATTATGAATTGGGGTTGAAGTGACCCTGGGGTGGTACAACATGCTGACAGTCTCTTTGACATTCAAGGATTCGTGGCCCCCCTCTGACTCCATCTCAAAACTGTGCCCCAGTAAAAACATTTAGCCTTTTTGCGTTATGAGGGGTTATTAATGGCGAACACTCTTTTTCTTCAGTCTGTTTTGGAATAAAGTAGAGGTTCAACTTTGTGCTTACCCATTTTCATGATGGCACCCATAACACATCAGCTTAAGTAAATATGGTTTGTCTTTAAATGGTCAAATACATCAACATAATTGCTCTTATTCATTCAGCTTGCAGTACTGATCTTTGAACACCAGGGGGGAATATGGTGCCACGGGGATACCTAGAGGCAATCTATTAATCTCGTTTTTGGTGCTGACATTAGGGATAAACTGGGGATTAAATTGGCTTTAATAAAGATAAAACATGTTGAATATGTGCATATTTTTACACCACAAAGGCACATTGCTGTTATGATTCAAACTTTTCAGTCCAAATGCTGACAGCTGTCATTCTCACCGTTGTTTTTACTGTGTGCAGGTACATGCAAAGCCAGTTTCCCAGATGAGAATAAGCTGCATCACTTTCAGCTGGCAGTGTCTCCTGGTAAGAGAAACCTCATTTTGCATCTTGTCAAATATGATCAGAAATGCAGATATCTTATATTTCAATTTAGTCTGCGTAGCTGAAAGTTTGAACTGATGAATTGCGGAAAAACTTCCGCATGCACTCATGTTGTACACAAGGGATTTGAATATAAAGAGAATAAAGACTTTTCTTCAGATTAGGAGTCTCCATATGTTGCCGAGAGCGAAAGTGCATCTGCTGGCTGTTTTGTTTCTAATTGCGCATTCTCACTGAATGGCACTTGGAGCCCTGCTCTGTATTTCCACATTACGGTTACACTTTGATAAGCCCATAGCGAAGTCCATTGTGCATGCTCAGCAGCCTTCCAGGCTAAGTGGGCTACCTATCGAGTGTCGAACAACACAAACACACCAGTGTGGAATTACACAAGTCTCTGGAGGTTGTCTTACCTGTCACTTCCAGTTCCCTACCTGTCACAGGGAAACTGTAACACAGCCTAAACCCGGTGTTACCTTCTCCATTACCTGCATTTAAAAAGCTGCCCAACAGTTAATGTATTATGCAGAAACTAGAAACTGGGAACAAATATCTGTCTGTCTGTCATTAATTAATTACGCAGAGATATTAACAACATGCACAGTTAAAACCACAGTCAGCAAAGGGAATAAAACCCAAGAGTGAAACATTTTGAACATGAACATTTTAAAACAATTTATGTTAAATCTTATAGTTTTACCAATTTTTGTAACATGGGTTTTATAATTTAGCTGAGTATTCAAAATTATTCCGAAATGTTTTTTCTGGGATGCTTGTTCAACGGCATTCCTGTTGGTCTGAACATGCAAGGACCATTATGAAGCTTGAAAACATAAACTTTGTTTTCTTTGTATCATGGGTTAAGAAGGAGTCGTTAAGCGTTGGTATTTTATGTAAAGTGTTGTTAAAGTTTTCATTGGTTGCTTCACAGCTTTTACCAAATATGTAAATGACACTGTCGTCGGCATACATTTGCAGATTTACTTAAGGACAGATTTCTGGTTGACTGTTAATATATGGGCTGAAGAGGACGAGACGTAAAATAGTTCCTTAAGAGATTCCTGTTTCAGTTTTGAGAAAAATAGTTTTACAACACATTGTTCACAATCTTTTAAGTATAACTGAATTATTTTGTTATTAAGAGAGGTGAAAATAATTGATTGGTCCCCTGCTTATTTATTGACTTATGTTTTATTTTGCAAGAACCAAAATTCTAACTTCTGCAGATTAGCTCAGACCTCATGGTACACATAAATCAATTTATCTTTAGCTGCGTTTCCACTGATCATATTATTGCAAAATGGGATTACCAAAATAAGTTTGCTTAATGAAAACATGCCAAATTTGAAAAAAAGCATGTTTTTCTCTAAAGGTTTTTGAACTAGGATAAAGTAGTTATTTTGGCTAAATCAAAATGTGCATTCTGAAAAACTGCACTGGACACAGTTTTTTTGCATCACACGAGTCATGTGATCAACAACCAGACGTTACTACAAGCAAAAAATGACAAAGATGACAGTAAGTGGTAGGTGGATGATGGTGATTCTTGTTTTTTAATGACTTATCGATTGATCAAACTTATTCATGTTTGATTTTAATTATGGATCCTTTTTAATGGAAGCACCGCAATTGCAAAATTGTGTTTTTTCAACAGAACAACAATTTTTTGCTTCCATTTGTTAGGGAAGCATAGCTATTTAGATGCTCCTCACCCTAACTTATGTGTATAAAATCCACCAGTCCAGAGGATAATTTTATTCCGTTTTAACCTCTCGGCCACCACAGACAGACCATAAGAGCTGTCAAAGGACATTAGGGACACCATGGTAGATCTACACATGGCTGGAGGGGGATCCAAGAAAATCAGACGGTTGACAGCTGCTGGTGTGATTACTGGGAAATAGTGGAACTATTTCCACTATGAGACCTCGTGTTGGGTCTGTAGAGGTGAGAATGATCAGGAGCAGGTTTGGTGGTATCATCAACTCCTGCCCATGCATAAAGAGCTTGTTAAGGATCTGAAATTAGGTGGTTCCACAGCAAAACCTTAGTAGAACTAGATCAGACTTCCCTCTCCTCTCTGTTCGATTACGCTTGCATATTTGTAATCCTGCCTCGTCTGTGTCACTCAAACTGGCACCATGACTTCAGATTAGCTGTCAGAAAGAACTTTGTAAGCAATATCTGTGGAGAAAACGCAAAGATCAGCGATTAGTGAAAAGGATTGGTGTCTTGTTCTTTTAAACAGAATTGATATGGAGATTGAGTTCTCAGAGAAAGACTCGCTCAATTATTTAAAAAGACTCCCTCCCCTTGCGCAGCCGTCCCAGTTCACACCGCCTTCCTTTCTCTCTCCTCCTGATTTAGACCTCACAGTTTTGGACTTTGTTCCTGTTGTTACGCACTTTGTTCCGCTTTACTCATCAGTCCGCCAGGTTTGTTTATTTTCAAGCACAGTGTGAAAAGTAATTTAATAAGAAGCACTTCAGATCTTGCTGCGAGGCATGTGTGTGTTTATAGAACAGGATTTGTAATCTTAACCAGCAGTCAAATGAAAAATATTACATCGAATCATGTGTGTCTGTGATGCTGATCGCTATTTTTGTGCGTCTCAGTTCTCTAAATTGAGTTGCAGTAGATGTTTTATCAGTCTTATCCACAGTCAAAAGTATAGGAAAGCTTGCCCTGGGGCTCAGGGTGTCTAGTTTGTTTTGTGTGGTGAAGGTAAAATCATGTTGACTTGTTATATAGAGAATACACAGCTTACGGCCATGCGAGCTTTTCTTGCGTCTTCTCTTTGTGTCGTTTTGTTCTGTTTTCTCATGCTCCTGTTATCGTTTACATATCTCAGGGCTACAATGGGCTGCTTACTCTAGCTCAGCGTTACTTGAGCAGCAAATAGGAGTGCCATGAGTGACTCATGATGATTTTATTTAAACGCAGTTTTAATCGAAACTGCCTCTGTTCTGCTCATTAAAATAGATAGGTATTCCTGTCATTTTCAGTCATCTGATTCAAGACAGCTGTCTCCTCAGTAACATCATGTCATTGTGCTTCATTTGAACAGCACCTGGTGGGAGTAATATCGGAGTTTATGGTCTGTACTTATATCTGAACTTTTCTTATTCAACCCACCACTTTGGGTTAAGCATTTACGTATGGGTTCAGCAAAATGCTGCTGCACAGGTTTGGATAGAATTGGGGTAAATAAGGAAGAAATAGTCAAAAATGTATATTTGTATAGCACATTTCAGCAACAAGGCAGTTCAAAGTGCTTTACATCCCCAGTTAAACGACAGTTAAACGACATTTAACTGAAGTCCTAAAAGGGGTGCAGGTTTTAATGTTTTTATCTTTTTTAATCTTTTTCAAAATGTCTTTCTCTTTCTCACTGTTTTTTCAATGTCACATGCTGTTTTTATTTTAATTATGCGAAGCACTTTGAAATGCCTTGCTGCTGAAATGTTATACAAATCAATCAAACTTGATTGATTTGTATAAAATCAATCAAATTTTATACAAATAAAATTTGATTGATTGATTGATTGATCATAAAAAACATACAGTCACCAAATATGAAACAAGCAATACAGCTGTTTTTTTATTTTTATTGTTTTAGACAGACTTGTCAAGACTGTTGCAGTAATCAATGCAACTAAAGATAAACATATGGATGAGTTTCTCATTAGTCCTTTAATCCTGGAAATGTTCTTCATGTGATAAAAGCCCGACTTTGTCTTTATGTGACTCTGAAGGTTCATGTCTGAGTCCATCACTGCACCCAGATTACAGACCTGATCCGTAATTAGAGTTAACATGTAAATAATAAAAAAATTTGCATGCTGACCCTTGCAGTTTTGTTTCTATTTAACTAAAAGTTGTTCAGTGCCATGAAAATCAATTATTCGGATGGATAGATGGACAAACAGAAATACCTGCTTTCTCTGAAAGAAAAGGATTATCTATGTTTTTTTTTTATATATCTTGATGATCAATCATTTCAGGTGGCTACAATATAGCAAAATGTGGAAAGACCTTCATGGGTAAAAATACTTTAGCTTGATGTTTTATTCACAAACAAAGTCTATTTTATTAGACTATTCTTGAGCGGTCTTCTCATATGAATTCAGAAGCATGCAGGAAAACATCACGGAGGGGGGTTTCAGCTGGAAGCGTGCTCTCACAGCGTGAAATACAGACAATGGTTTGCAGGGAAGCACAAAATGAGGAGGACATGTTTTTCAAAGTACAGCGTGGAAATAACTATTTTTCCTTCACTGCACCTTGGATGATGGATGAGGCTTTCTGTGTCCTGTTTTTGTGCTGGAATTTACACCATGTGTTACTGGGTCTGCCCAAGTATTGATGAGTGGGTCTGAAGAATCATTCTGGTCAGCAGAAAAGTGTGAAAGGCAGCAGCCCTTAGAACGGTGCACACTTGCAGTTAAATGGCCTGGAGACTCCTTGTTACATTTGCACATTGTTCCACTTCCTCTGGGTGTTTTGCTTGGAGCCCATGTGGAAAATAGAACAGCTTGAACACTCCGGTTCAAACATGAAAACGGGCTTATTTTTGTATTTTGTCTGGTTGTGCAAAAATAAATGGGGGAAAAAAATCAATTTTTATGCATTTGTTTGCAGTTTTAATTGTCTCCTCCTGCTTCTCCAAGCTTAGTTTTCTTTTTCCATTAAACTGGTTCTTATTTGTGGCGTCAGGCTCTGAGTCTTTGAGGGATGGGGACTCCAGCAACACTGCGAGGTGAACATGTTCTGACCCATCTTTTATTCACAGGATAACCAGGACACTAATGAAAGAGAAACTGGACAGAAGATTACATGTGTCTCTGTATTGAACGTGTCTTTCTGCTGTTTTGCATGGCAATAAAAGGCATATTGTTTTGAATATTGCACCATAGAGATGCAGAGGGAGTGCATCTAATTAAAGTATTCTAGTTAAATGGGACAAAAGATGAAAAATATGGATAATTATAGTCATAGTTACATCTGATACAAAGATTACATCTTTTAAAACCAAAAGTGCAGAGGTTGTGTTGTTCTGTAACTTTTAGAAATATGTCCTGTTTAAATGATGACAATAAATTGTATCCCATTTGATTTGACATATTTTTTCATAAATCTGCTTAAGCGTGAGCTCAGTTTTTAAAATGTGCATATTATCCTTTCATATTATTATTAGAAATGATTTCCCCCTCTAGTTAGTAAGTAGAAGTGTTTTGAAAGTCTTCACAATGAATCCTCTTTTGACTTGTATGATTTACTTATGAAGGATGTGAATTATTTAAATGCCTTGTTGCCTCTCTTTTGTCTTGCTGGATTCAAACAAAATTATTGAATAGACAAGTTCCTGTTTGGAGAAATGCAAAAAAAGATACACTTCCTTTTGGATCTCCATCTTTTTTTTTTTTTTTTTTTTTTTTTTTTTTTAAGTTCAAGATTTAAATTTTCAGCCTTTGGGCCAAATGTTTCTCTTATAAATATGAGTGGCATAGTGCTCTCAGTAACAATAAATATCAAAGTCAGTTAGATTGAGACTTACCAGCCTGAGGAGTAAGCAGTAACATTTTTAAAAGTCAAATATTTCTTAACAACAATGTCTGATTGTTTTTCTTGCCTGCTGCAGACAGTCATGAATTGTTCATTACTTCTTACCGAATCTGTTATACAGAGGATGTTCATGGTTTTGTGCCTTCCTCTTGCTCCTTCTTTTATTCATCCATCAAAATTCTAGTCCCTTGATCATTTTGGCCTCTCATTTTCTTACCACTTACACATGTTCTGGGTTCCTGCACAGTCTTGAAAAGTGTTGAATACAATTTTAGTATTTTTCAGATCTTTTAGTGGAAAATACTTGTATTTCCACAGTTTGTATCCTGTGCCAATTTAAGAAGATACAGACCTTTGGAAATAGTTTTTCTAAACACATTTTTATATAAAAGATGTTATGAAAATGACAACCTCAAAATCATGAATTTAATACTTCATGGAGCAGTGGTGGATGCTGCTAACTAAAAAACTACGACAAGAAATGTAATTTTTATTATTTGTATGTTTAGTACATTTGATGCATTGACAATAAACCAGACTTTGACTTTGATTTCACATTTCTTTCTAAAATATTATGTCTAGATCATAGCAAAGAGAAAACAGTTTGGTATTAAATGTCTCCCTGGTGGGTATGAAGTAAAGGTTGGTATAAAACATCCCGTGGCAGCCGCCGCCTTCTTGTTTAGGTACGGAAACACCAAAATTACTCAAGATAATTGAGAAAAAAGAGGCGCACCCCACTTCAGAATAACACATGTTTGGGGATTAATCAGATTAATAGCAAAAGAAAAACAAAATGGTATATTTAATTTGGCTAATTAAGAAGAATACATTTTTTAGACTCAGGAAAGAGAAGTATTTTGTGTGTTTGTGTGTGTTGATGGCCAAAACTAACAAACATAAAAAGCAACAAAATGATTAATTAGCAATTAGAAACAATTTTGTGGCTTCTATCAATGCATAGCCCTCTTTAGATCCAATGTTCTGCANTAGTCCAGNTTTGAAAGTTAATAAATGATCATAATAAAATGTCCTGTTGAAGCAGAACTTGTTCTTAACTGTCTGAAAACACAACATGTGTTTTAAATAATGATGTTGGCACTGCAGGATCCGTTAAATCTGGCAAAATAAATGGATTTACTGAAATAAACATGTTCAGTTATTCTTAATGTTTGGATGCTGTAAAACAGTAACTACCACAATAACTGTTTGTTAGTCCAATTCTGAAGCGATAAATTCTCTTTAAGAAGAAGGAGCTTCGGATGGGAGCTGATTAAAAATGTTTTTGTTTCTTTTTACATTTAGATGAATAAAACCAGTTTTTAGGTCACTTTGTCTGATCTCTTGGTGATGAAGGAACACCTAACCTTCATAATTACTGGATAATAATGGAATGCTTTTTCGACAGGGATTTTTTTTGTTGCTGTTATAAAGACATTTGTTTCCGTCTGTTAATAATTGCTCTTTTTCTCTCCTCAGATGAAGGTTACTACCAAAGTGGAAGGTTTCAGTTTGAAATAGATGTCCCTGAAGCCTATAACATGGTGGTGAGTAGTTTTGAATATTTTATTTCAGATGTTTAGGTGTTGGGCTTTTACCTTCATGTGAAACATTTGGAAAGGCTGTCAAGTTTTTTTCAAACTTATTTGGAAATGTGGATGTTTACCTTAAATTATAACAGCTATGAGAAATTCATATAATTATCCCAGGGAGGGACCAACAACCAGGGTATCTAGAATAATGCTTTTTTTCTAATATATGTATCTAAAATTTAATTATTCTAAGGATCACATATGGGTGAGCATTAAACTGATATCCGAAAGAATTGTACATTGGTTGAACGGGATAAAACATCCCAGTCTTTGTTTTCGTTTTTATTTCAACACTATAACAAAACAGGTTTTGGTTTTGTACTAACATATAGAGCATTTCTACATGATACAGATAGGATAATAACATTTTAGATCACACAGAGTCAGTAATGGCAACTAAAGTAACTTCTTAAGCCTAAGGAGCTTCAGTTTTCGTTTTATGTCGCATTATTCTGTACAAACAAACTGGAGTTCACTGCAGCTGCTCATCTGCTCATAAAGTTAAATTGAGTGCTCTCAGGGTTGGAGGTTTCTTTATGCCCTTCATTAACATGTTTTCATTTATTATTAATGCTTCATTTAAAGAGAAAGAGACTCTTGAGTTTTAAAATCCAATTTACCAGAGTGCCATGGTCAAGATGACAGCAGGTCAAAATAACACAACACAACATAAAAAGTTGCTACAGTACAAGAAAGTTAATTAAAAACGAAGAAAATGAAACAAAAAGTGGCCTAATGGCATGTAAACACTTGATTACTTCCAAAGTCAAAAATCCCAATATTATATACGGTGTGGAAAGGTTTCTGCTTGTCTCTAAGAGAATTATTTATATTCACTCTTACATTTTAATGCTTATCTAAGTACATCTTTGTTTGGTGCAAGAACATAGAAATGACATCGCAAATTCTAATGATCATATATTAAATAATTATTCCTGTCATACTTGATTTTAATAGAAATCTGAAAAGAAATACCAGCTAAAACCATTAACATGCTGACATTCTAACAGCATACTTACAATACTGTATTTAAGTGAAAGCACAACCCAGATGAACTCGTATCTCTTGTCTGAGTAATATTGGAAGAAGAGCAAAACCCCTGGAACTGCTGGCCTAGAATGCCAGGTCAGGACTTATAAAAATAGTAAATTGGTGCAGTGAGGCTGTGGTGAATGCAGACGATCAATATAAACCTCTTTTCGCTGCTTTTCCAGAGGTCACACTTTGCTCTTTACTTCCTACTTACTTTGCTCCATACTTTCCACTATTGAGAGTTTATTTTAAACTTGTTTAGCATCTTTCTCTTTCTCTGTTTAGAAATGAACCTAAAGTGATCCAGAAGTTAACCAGGCAATAGGGACAAAAGGCTAATGTCACTGAAACCAAATTTTGGTCACAGGGAAATGTGCATGAATTAATGAAATTTTGACACAGATTTAAATATGTTTAGTGACCTGTTGCACACCCACACATGGCTAAAACTCCCCCTATGCTAAGACTTTCTCTCAATGGAAGATCCTGAGGAACAATACGTTGAAGAAGGCTCAAAGAGCACAACAAAGAGCCTGTGTTTAACTTTCCAGATAAAAATCAGCTGGTTTCTGCTGGGGAACCGAATCCCTGGAGACTCTATTCCACAATCCAGAGGTGGTATTAGATTATCCAGACCACCTTTAGGTGATGTTGTTCATGCCAAATACTGATATGAAATTGTTGTGTGATTGTGACCAGTGACAAATCTTCCATTGAAATACTGCTGTTATAACACATTATGTCCTCCGTAAACCATATAGTCAAAGGCCTAATAAACTTTTAATTTCTTGCTTTTTCTGTATTTTTTTCCAGCCTCCTAAAGTCAGATGTCTGACCAGAATATGGCATCCGAATATCACAGAAAATGGAGAGATCTGTTTGAGGTATTCCTCTATGGCTTTTTACCATTCTGTCACTTTTGTCCTTATAGTTTAGGCTGTTTTAATTGGTATTCTGTAGAGAGGTCCTAACTCATTTTCTGCTATTAAAAAAAAGGAAATTACTTTACTGGTGCTGTAATTGTAGTTTTCTAAGGGAATTTGTCCCTTCATAATTGGTTTGAGCACCAGCAGGAATTGATTGATATTCCTAATACAGTTAGAAAACAGAGAATAGAGTGACCTGCATTGTTTCTTTTTTTCTGCAGCTTATTGAGAGAACATTCAATTGACGGCACAGGTTGGGCACCAACTAGAACGTTAAAGGTAAAATGCGTTTATTGTGGTTATAAATTGCGTATCTTAAAGAATTTGAAGAGTTTCTGAAAACTGGTAGCATTAATATCTGTATTAGAAACGAGTATGAACCATTCTGATGTACAGATTTACAGAAGCCGTTCTGTTGTAGCTGTCTTGGTCTAGCAGAATGAAGGAGGCTAAATACAAATAAACCAAAACTGAAATAAACCAAGCATTATTTTCCTTCCACATTGAGTGCGTTTGTCAGTTGAATTATACAGGACAAATGTCACTTTTAAGGTAAAAATATATTAATTTATATTCTATTATTTATTGTTGTCTTATTTATTGCAAGTCAAAAAATGCTGGTATTTTAAAAGGGTTGTGTTGACTTTTGAGATTGACTGTAAAGTATTGTTAAAGTTCACAACAGGCTCAGTATATTTAGATTTTTTGCTTTGAAAACATTTTAATTTGCCTCAATTCAAGAGGTGAACTTTCAAATTAAAAGCTCACCTTTTAATTTGGGTTTCTGTCTACAGTGACCTTCAGATCACCTTCTCTTGTAAGGTTTTTTTATGTTCAGAGGATGAAACAGAGGAGGCCATTTAGCTTTGAGAGCAAGGTCCCTTGCCGCATTGACTAAATATTTGTTGTAATTATGGCATTGCTATCTGGAACACCAGAAACGATGCTGTTGACAGTGTCACCTCTTATATAATGAGCCACTGTGGCTTTGCTAAACGGCTATTTTTGACATTTAGTAGAAAGTTAAGGCATGACGCTTTCTATGGATCCGTTCCGACCTCATCACTGGGTTGTTTAACGTAAACTGAAAAATGAAAACTTTTTCACTTGCATTTAAAAGAGTTCGCTGAGTTTTCAAGTTTACTGTTCAGTCAAACTGTCCTTTTCAAGCCGTTAAAGAAAAGTAAAAGAGGTTTAAAGCAAGGACACTCTCTTCGATCCTCACTTAGGATTTGACGAAAATTACCTCTGATAGGAACTACGACTTTAAACTTTATTATACAAGGAAGGAGCTCTGCCCTCCATGCTAAAACTGGCTGCTTTTCTCCAAAGAGACCCAAGACTAGATCAACATTCTCCTCAGTATCTGCACTGGTTTTCTCCTTGAATACAAACTATGACGACCGCTAAAGTAACTGTTTTTGTCAAAATTTTAGAGTTTATGATTTGGGAGTTTTTCACTGTTTTGTCCTCACTTTTCTTATAGTTCTGGACAAAACAACTGTCTCTTGAGTTTTCTATTGTTTAAAATGTTGAATATATCAAGTGCATAAAATAATTGTCAACAATAACAATAGTTTTGAAAGATTATCTCTTGCTAAATTGATTGGTATTATATTTAAGCATAATAGTTTAGCTGTGACATTGTATATTTGTTTCACTTTAGTCTACATGAAACTATTCTTGCTATTCAGTTCAAATATCTTCACATTTACAGGTTCTGCTGTGTTTTCAGCCATCTGTTTCCCCCTTGTCTTATCTTCCATTAGAGCCTCTGGGATTGAAAGGTCACCAGAATTCACAGGGGGACTATAATGAACTGCAACTGCTTTTACTTCATGTTTATTTGAACAGGCATTCGTTTTTTTCCTACTAGCTCTAATTGTGATGGATATTTCTCAACCCTTTGGGACTTGGATACAGTGGACCCCCAGTGTTATGGGGTTTAGGGACTACAGCCACCCACGGAAAGCTGAAACTTGAGACCCCCTCTAAAAACTCTTGTAACTGCCTATTTTAATAGTTCACCCACCAAACATACTTTAATATGCATTAATATGCACAGTGGAAACAATTTTAGCGCTATCACAGAAGCTAACATCCACAATCTTTGTTATCTCTACTCTTGGGGAATTAGCCGAGGAAAATGAACGGTGCTCCTGGATTGGCTGCTTTGCAAATGCCTTCCAGTAACTTGTCAATTAGCATTGTGCCGAGGTGTTTCAGCATCCAAAGCTCAATTTATTTTGGTTATTTTGAAGAAACCTGTGAATAAACAAATGCTACTCAAATATTTCAGAGTGCGCTAAAAGTATGTTTCAGAAGTTTCAAACAAAACCCAATAATACCACATTCCCTAAGCGTCATAATAGGGCTTTGGAAAATGAAGCTGAGAGTATTCACAGTTTTGATGAACATCTTTATATTTCACATCCAATATCACCTGAATTAAGGTTTTAGATGAACTGACTGTTTATAATGCCAGATATGTGAAAATTACCCAGTTTAAAGTTTCCATAAAAGTATTTCTATACCTCTTATTTGAATTCACTATGTACACCCATATTATGTTTTTCCTTGTGTAACACAACTTAATTCAACATGAAGAATGGTTTTGTCAGAAATTGCACATGTCTTTTAACTGACGTGTGTAGGATCTTTCAAAGAAATAAAAAATAAAAATTAAAAAAAATCCCAGAAATACTCTAAGCCTCAGTTAGATGACAGTACAGTTAGAAAAAACTAAACAAGCTTCTCTCTAAAATGAGCGCAGTGTGATTTTGGCTTCTCCTTTTTTTCTTTAAAATCAAAAACACTGCTTGAAAATGTACAGCAAATGGAAAATTTGAGATTTTTGTCTATAATTCATTTAGCAAAAACTAAAAGCTGTACGCTCACTGTACAGCACAGGGCTGGACGGATGATAATGTGAGAATACTTGTGCTGGTTCAGCCTATTATTCTGACAAATGGTCCCAGCCATCAGTAACAGTGTAAATAAATTTGAGTCAAAACCTTTTAATACACAACCAAGAGACTGATAAAGTTATTTAGACATCAGCAACACACGAGTTGCCTCTTCTGTCAGCTGTTGTTATTCTGGAAAAACGCTCCTGTGTTTAGTCAAAGGTAGGTGTGGATGTGGTCATAGGCGTGTGAGCGGTTGAGCTTGAGTTCAGGTGTGTCACCCAGTGTCAGAGCGTGCACAAAAATATGTGGGAAAAATACAAAAAACAAAGGTGCAAAAGCTGCTAAGCAGAATGTGTGTTGAGCGGGTGGTTTGTCCCTGTTCTCTGATCACCACTGGAACCCACACGTGAAGCACAAGCTTCTTTTCCTTCTTACGATATGCATACTGCATATCGAATGCTCTTTAATCTGAGCTCATTCTGCTTGTCTTATTCATTTTTTTAAGTTATAAAACTGACAAAACTGGTGTGAAAAATATATACTCAGAAACAGAAAACATTTGATAAATTTTATAGGTTTGGAGAACTTGATCCTGGTTTACTACATGATTTTATTTTGTGACATACAAATGTAACATTTGGCAATAAAAATGTAGTTTAAACTATTTTTATTATAAATAAAACTTGTTTTATTAAAAAAAGAGTTTGAGCTCAGATTGAAGAGGGAGCTTTAGTGAGATATCATGGGTTGTTATGAAGCTTTTCTTTTGACCCTGTAATGTTTTTATTCTCATTCTGATTGCTTTGTGCACAAGTGTCCTGGTGAGGAGATGTTTATGATTTCAGCAGGATTTAAATAATCTGTTTAGAGCCAGCTCTAGATAGTTTTCTGCTGCTTAGTAACGTTAGTTATTTTTAATACCAATAGATAAACTGAGTTCAAACAAAATTGAGAGCTTGTTTCAGTCTAATATCAGCAACTTCCATGTAGTATTTTATCTAACCAATCTCTGGAAAGCAGTGTGCACCAGTGTAGCCAGTAAAATTAACTGGTGTCTGCACACATCCATCGACAAGCAAGTATACGTTTTTGAGAGAAAATGAGAAATATTTGAGGATTGCAAAATGATTTGTTTATCCAGAATACTTGAGAAGAGTCAGAAAAGTGTAATTTTTAAATCACTTAATCAGCATGTTTACTTCATATTTTTTGAAAGTTTTGTGAATAATTTAGAAAACCTTGGTGTGAAAATATTCATTGTGTAGCATAGACACTTTTTTTGTTTTGCTATTGAAATATGTTTGCTCAGTGTGCATGAATGCATACATGATTTAAAAACAAAACAAAACAAAACAAACAAACAAAAAAACATCCATCTCATTTAACATGAAATTTTCCGCAGAATAACTGCGGAAAATTTCCATTATTGACAGCACAAAACAGATGTTCAGAACGACTCTTCTAAAGCTGAAACCATTCAAGAATCATTGCTCCTTCTTAGAATATAAATGGAGTTAATCAATCTGGAATGAATGAGAAGTGACTTGAAAAAGCTTCTAAACATTAAAAGTAATTGTCAATTAAAAATGAGCTACTTTGTATTGAAGCAAAACTGGAGGATATTCTTTTTCTGTTTGTCTTTATTTTCATTTTTGATCAATGCTGGGAAATTAATTGCATCTGTCTGAACTGTCTCTGCAAATAGAAATGTCAGGATAATAAAAGCTAAAAGGGAAATGAAAAAGCTGTTTTTGTTGTTCTGTGTTTAAGTCCTGCCACCTGTAGTTGCTGCTAACTTGAAAAACAAGCCAGAACCCACAGGACCTGTGGGTCATTTAATAACAGAAATGGACAAGATGATGTTTTATTTTAAGCGAGCTGTTGAAGAGACGCCTCTGAAGGTTACTGCTTTACTTGTGCTGCATATTAATGAAACTTAGCCTTTTGAAAAACAATGTGTAACTGGACTCTTCTTTGGCACAACTAACATCTGTAGATAATCCTTATCAACATAGACAGCTTGTCTTAATTGCTCCTACAGCATGCAGTGTTAATTAGCAGGCTTTAGCTAATCAAGGTAAACATGTTTTCAAAAGCTGATTATGCTCAACAGGCTTTATTGTGTCTCCATTTGCTCATGGATGTAAGATTAACTGAGTCCCTAGTAAGAAAATCTATTATAATGCATCTCCAATTTTTAAATCGATTTATAATCAACAATTTTGACCACAAAGTCCAATATGGCTTCCATTATTATTAAACTGTTTATATCCAGTTCTGACTTTCAGGTCTTAAATCCAAACAGCACACACTAGCGCACCACTATTTATTTAGTCTGTGAATTCCTGAATGCACTGTTGTCTTTTGTGAGATTAACTGACATTACCCATGTTACCCACACTTTAAATAGAGTTTATTGAGCTCAAGAGGAATTGTGATGACTGCCATTATCAGGATAGAGAAGAGGAAAGTGAGGAAAATGTGGGTTGGTTGCAGTCAATATTGTTCTCATGATAATTAGTAAGTTTTTTTATTTTATTTTTTATTGTGCTGTCTTAGTTGTAAACCTAGTGGTAGAAATTAGAACTAAAAGTACAGAAATGTTAATTTAACTTTACATTTGTAACATTTAAGTTTTATAAGAGTAAGCACACATTTTAATGCAAATCATTTATTTTGTCTTTTCTAGGATGTGGTCTGGGGATTGAACTCCTTGTTTACTGTAAGTAAAACGTTTACTTTTTTTGAGGGTAAAATTGACACATTTAACTCTAATTTCAACCATCAGTGGCAAAAGTCAAACATAATGCTGTAGTTTCTGCTAAATGCCCCCCAAACAGGCCACTGAAGAAGTGTTAAAATGGATTACTCAAATATTCAATCACAGAATATTTTTTGACCTCAGTAAATCTTCACTGCCAAAGTTTCTCAATGTATTTAAATGGAATTATTCTAAATCCAGATCCAAATAAACAAGGTCACTGTTAATCCCTCTTTAAAGATGTACTGAGACCATAAATTCTGACTTGGGGGAAATCATGTATCTCGTTATGAAGAACACTTTGATGTAACTTCGAGGTCGAAGCGGGAAAATTTGAGTGCAAGTCACGTTTTGGAGACGCCAGCCGGCTCAGGAAGCTCGCTACTGCCACCTCTCCTTAGGGTACGCAGTTATACTTTATGTTTCTCGTGAAAAGAAAATGATAAAAGGAACATTACTGCTACAATTAACCTTTTAAAAATATACCTTGGTGATGAAAGAATGGAAAAATTCAAAAGGCGACATAAAAACTACCTGAAAATATGCTACATAATAAATCAAGCATTACCAAATAGACTTTTTATTGATTCTTTGTTGAAAATATCTGTTCTTACCCTGAGGTTAGCACTGTGTTCATGGTGATAATGGTGATCTTACCGCTTTATTAGGAAATAACCTCCCAGGCCGTCCTCTGTTTTTATCTCTTTAATAGCACGCCTGCCTCTCTTGTTGTGTGTGGCGTCGCTAAGGCGACTGTGTTATTAAACTGTTTGTCGCAGTGACAGGCGCTGCGGTGACATTACACACAGTTGGTGGTGTTGAAGTGGATTTTATTTCCCACGACAGCTTTTCCTAATTAACAACATTTGACCCACAGAATGAAGAGCTGAGTCCTGAAAGTATGCTAATAAAATGACAGAACATTGAACAGCCTCTAGGCACAAATAGTTTAGAAGTGATGAATGTTTTTCAGTGTTTGACTCACCATCTCTGCTCTGACCCTTTTTTTATTATTATTGTGGTTATTTTTAATCGGGCCTTCCCTCAATTTACCTCTTCTTCAGGACCTGCTGAACTTCGATGACCCACTGAACATCGACGCAGCAGAACATCATCTGAGAGACAAGGTGAAGTACAGTCAGGATGAATTTAGGTCTCTTTTCATCATCACATTAGGAGATGCTGCAAGCAAGGATTGTGGACTTTTAAATGCATTTAATTCACTTCTGCATAATTTCTGAGAATCGCCTGCAGTCTTTTTAAATAAATTTTACATCTGCTTGTGTGAACACCCTGCATAAAAATCTGTTTAAACCAGATCATCACCGTGCAGCTGCGACACTTCCTGCTGCAGCTTTTTCTGAAACACCATGGGATTTAGTTGCTGTTGTAGGAGGTGTAATGTGATAATAGAAGTGCTTTAGTTTGGTCTAGTGGGCTGAAGCTGCCTTTCTGGGAACACAGTGACTGTGGACACGCCAAGGCTGTGTTCACAGGAAGGCACTTGGCCACACACTGCTGCTAAATTTGGTACCTCTACAGCAGACGACAGGAGGTTCAGTTTGCAAATCAAATAATCATATTAAAGCAGATCCCTGGATCTTGCACCCTTTACTGCTGTGAGAAGTGTAAGCACATTCTGATAAGCTTAATTCAGCGTAATGGTGTTGAAGCTTTGCGTTGTGAAACCATCTTGAAACTATTCTTCAGGATTAATTAAATCCTTTCTTTCCTTCTGCTCTAAATTTTACAGTGCATTAAAAAACAATCTGATTCAAGCAAGAGAAGGATGTGTAATCAATCCACAAATTAGCAGTAGTCTTTTTTGCAAAAGTATTGATATCCCTTTTTATAAACGTTTTGGTATCAGAGGTAAAGGGGCTGAACTTGGTTACATGTCACACTTCTCACTAGTTTACTTGGAAAAAATGTGAAAAGCATGATTGCTATTCTTTCCAATTTACAACTGTGGACTTAGTTTTTAATTTCAGTTTTCATGAGACCAATAAAAAGAAGTTTGTTGTGGGAAAAAGGTTCGAAGGTTATGCAGGTTTTATGGGGTAATGTCATATCATCCAAAAAGACCTACTTACTATCTTACATTTATGAGATCGTTATTCTTACACAATCAAAAATAAATCCCAGTTTGTTTGTTACTGAGGGAGCCAGGATTTGTCATGTGGCAATTGTAAAAATAATATTGTAAAGTCTGTAACCATAAATTCACAGTTCAAATGGCTTTAAAAAAACAACAGGTGGGATTTTTGCACTGTCAGTGTTAAGATCTGAGCTCCTGTTTTCCACAGTCAGACTCTGTTGCTTGACTCTACAACAGTAGAGTCAAGCTGTTGCCTGACTCTACTGAGTCAGGCAACAGCTGAAGGTGTAAGTGAAGAGAGTTTACGCAGATAAATAGTCATAAACCTCAATGAAGCTTGACTAATGTAGCCAAGACATGAAGGGCAAAAGTTACCTACAATTCTAAACTTTATTTCATTTCATTATATTGCCGCTGATGCTAAAGCCACATTTCTTTTTAGAAATTTGCATAATTTTGTCTTTGATGATGAACTGCAATAGTATGCTATAGTTTCTGACTAGTTTTTGGCTGTCCTTGTCAACAAAATCTTTTTAATTAACACAATTTTTTTAGCACATGAATGAAGTATTATGTTTTTAACTGTACTTGCTTTATTGTTAACCATAGCGGCTAATTCCTTTACTACTGATCAGAGGAATAATGAGGTTATTTTTGCATCTTCACAATTTTGTAGATTTAGACTTTGTCAGATATGAAACAACCAGATCAAATGGGGTCAAAATATCCATAATTTTTTCAAACCTTCTGGACCCTTCAAGTTAAAAGATTATTTTTACATTGACAAAACATTAGGTTACTCTCAGACAAGTATTTGTCAGTGTTGGATGTTATCATGCTGGATTTGTCCATTTTATGCAACATAAGAACTAGTAAACATGTGGTTCATGCTCACAGTTCAGTTCTAAAATCCCAGTTCTCTGCATGTTATCAGTAATACTAATGGTGCTGGTCGGTGGACCAGGTTGCTACAGCAGGAGGTTCATTAGGGGCTTACATATGACTTCAGTGATGGTCTGCAGTGAAGCAGACACCATACACTTTGCATCCTGCTGGATGGTGTCTCAGCACCTTACATTTCTATTTCCGTTCTCTGTTTCCACCAGAGTCTGATGTGCTGTGACGCAGCAGAAAAGATGCAGTGTTGGACTAAGTCTTGTGTAAACATCTGAAGTCTGTTCTGTTAGCAGAAACTACCGGCGTTAGAACAACTGAGCTCATCTGAAGATGATCGATGGAAGCGTTAAAAACAAACCTCTTTTAATGCATTACGTAAATCTATTTTCAGCATATTTAGAGCTACTTCACCGTCCTGTTGCTCTTCTATGAAGTCACAACAGCTGAAAACATGAAGTTGCTCAACCATGACCCCCCTCCCGCTGAGTCACAGTGTGCCATAATCAACTTCAGGAGTGAGCGGATAGAGGTGTGGGAGGTGTGTGTGTGTGTGTGTGTGTGTGTGTGTGTGTGTGTGAATTCTTTTATATGTAGATGGATTTGCTTTTGTGTGTCGGAGCTTTTAAAGTGGTGCTACTCCTCTAACTGCTCTCTGAATACATTACCGGTTAAAGTGGCTGAAAGGTAGCACTCTCTGAGGCTGAATGTAGTGTGCAGTTTGTTACCGACTTCAGTTTCTGACAACTAGTTTGAGTACTATAATAAATATATAAATTCCTATTTCTCAATATCCCGGACATTTTTAGTCTATTTTAAAACTAAATCAAGGCCAGACAGAGAGAAGACTATGTTTGTCCTTGCAAACATTTCTGTTTGATGCTTTGTAAGAGCACTTTAAAAAGCAAACACACTGACATTTGAAGTCCTTTTTACCAATTATCTTAGCCCAGTATTTATATAAATAGGGCATTTCAACAGACAGATTGCCATCTGGTTTCCTGGCACCCAGAATCTAAGACTAAGATATTTATTTATTTATTTATTTATTTATTGCTGTGGAAGTATTTTCTTTGGGTATCTCCGATTTTAATAAAAGTGGATTTTTCTTCCTCTTTTGACACCTACACTGCCTAAAAATTGCCCACTATATTATATATGCTGTCAACAGCAAACTAAAAAGACATTATTTTATAAGTTGTATATTTTCTGCCTGCAGTTGATTTGCCCTCCAGCTTCAACACATCAATTCGTTTCTGTAAAGGAGTGTTTTCTTGCAGTAGCATCATCTTAAATGGAACATTTTGAAAAATTCAAACCGTTCATTTGATTATATTTTATTAGATAATCTTAATAATATATGTCTGTCACAAAACCACTAATTGCACATTAATAGCTATAAATGGCATTTGTGGTATCCACTCTGTAATACATAAAGACTAGAAAGCACAAAATTTAAGTGATGCAAATACAATGGCATCACATTACTCCCAAAGACCCAGAGGAAGGTGTTAAGCAGTCTCAACAGCACATTTATGGATTGAGAGCGTATAGCTCTGATTGTGGGCATTTCCATTTATTTGCAGACCCATTTGCCTCCTATTCTCCTCCCATCTGTTTGCTCTCAGAGGAAAATTGTGTTTGCTGTCTGTGTTTAAAGGACGTATTTGCCAGGTGTTTGTAATAACTCTTCTGATTGTTCTGATTGGCCAGATTTTAAGCTAAAATTTGGTGACAGACAGCATGGACTTGGCCTAAAAGGAGATCCTGCATCCCCAGAACAGATCTTTAATGTCTTTTGTTGCTAAGCCTTTCAACAATTTAGAAACTAACAAAAGCAAACCTGTGAAGACAATGTTGCAGTGTTCAGTGTGACTAAACATAAACGCATGTATGAGTTTCTCTAGATCTAGTTGGGATATTAGTCCTTTAGTCCTAAAGATAATCTATATAATCAGAAGGCTGATTTTAATTGATTTTTGATTGTCTTCTGTGTCTCTGAAGGTTCAGATCTGAGTCAATCACTACATCCATTTATCTTTTACGTTCTGGTCAATTATCCAGTGTCTAAAAGTACCGTAGTAAGGTTGTGCTTAGAGACATTTTCTACACCTTTCAAAAGAAATAACCGGCTGGAGGTTGGTCTCTCACATTCAAGCACCCAACACCATTATACAAGTGTATAACTTTGTTGCTTAGCTGATCTTGCTAGTCCTATTTTAACAACATAAATCAAGTAGAAGTGAACAATGGTACAGGCAGAGCTTATCAATACCTATAGCTATAATATTTATACAAAAATGGCCGTAAAACCTGAAACAGGTGAAGAAGTCTCATACTATCCTCACCCTAATGAAAAGTACACATTGGTACTTGCAACACAAGGATTGGAGAAGCTTTTTGCTTTGATATGGAGCATCTGTTCACCTTCTGTTCAAGTGTAACACCTTGGAGAATCTGTAACTGCCTCAGCACCACAGTTCACTTTCTCCTTTCCTGATAAAATCTGCACATTTCCACTAATTATACCGATCGTTTGCTGAGACCACCTCTTCTGGTCTCTACCCTCATCAGTTATCTCGTGTGGCTTAGCTTTTCATCAAGATTTAGTCATGTCAAGCACGCTGACCCACAATCCATTTACTCCATCCTGATTGGAGCTCTGTTCCCCTCATCAGCTTTCCTCCTGCCAGCTCAAAACTCTGTGGGCCTGTGTAGACCCTCATTAGGGTACCAAAGGTAGACCACATTGATCCTCTTTGTCTCAGTGTGTAAACAAAAACAGAGCTCACTTATTGGGTATGCAGTCTTTAACTCTTTGCAACTCAACAACAGTTGGCCAAGTTTCAGTGGATTATTCTATACTATGAAAGTTCATTACAGATTATCTGTCTTTGACAAACCACTGATAAGACTTTTCCTGTACTATGGGGGCAAGTCAAATGCTCAAATATGTGTCTGCAGGTAAACCAGACTTGGTTTTAACATATTTGACAAATAATTGAGTCTGTAGTTAGATTTGTGTGCTCTCTCACTTTTTTCTCTCCTGCAGTGCATGGGGTAATGTGTGTTTGAGAGGTCTAAACCCAACTGCAGCATAACAACAGATCTTATTATTGCTTTTGTTTTCTGCAGACACACCACCCTCCACAATAATTGGCACCCTGTTGAAGATGTGTGAAAAGCACTTGAATGCATTCTGCTGTTTTCACCTTTACCTGAGAAAACTGCAGCATTTTATTAGAATGCATTTATTCAGCTGGTACAAAAATGGCTGTTTCTTATACCAATAGTTATCTGTTCAGTTAAAAAACAAACATGAATTTGTTATTGTTATTTCACTCAATACTGTATTTAAGTTTAAAAGAAAACCTGAAAAAGTCGCAAATGTACATCATAATAGCCACTGTTTGATATCGCCTTCAAATACAGTCATTTGAACTGGTCACCTAATGTCTCTCTTTATATTTTATATATGGTGGCAGATGTGGCAGTGAATAAAACTCTTTGGTGTGTTTAGCCCTTGCATTTACACATTATCAGATATTATTTATCACTGGCCAACTTTTATCCTGAGGTCTAATACATTTCTCTGACGTAATTGTGTTGAAAGGATAAATATTTGGTTTCATTATGCATAAATCAGTCTGATTAATAGAAATGATTTCAGTGTCAGATCAGAGCTAGTGCAGAACCAGTTCCTAACTGGTTCTATAAAAAAAATCTGTCACCAAACTGCTCTCCTCCATTAATTATTAAAACCTTACTCGGTTTTATTCTGAGGTTCCCTTAGACTTTGCGGTGCTTGCAGACTGTTTATCTACAAAAAATCAACGTATTTTTCTTTTTAAAAATGCAAGCAGACACATTATTATTCCCTGTCAAATTTGTAAAGGCTGCCTTAGACTACAGTTAGTATTTGTGGCCACCCGATTAATAGTGCTGGAGGAGTAGGGTGCAACATTTCAAGAAGGATTTATAATTAAGAACAATCATTAATAAAACAGCTGACACTTTTTATAAACTGAACTGCAAACAGTGTTTATAAATTCAGCTGGGAAAAGCTTAGACGTCTGCAGTCAATTGAACCACATTTGGAGCATTGTTTTGTTCAGCTTCTTTCTAATTTTGAACCCCAGAGTGAATAATGTGACTGAATAATGTGAAATTAACTAAAATTCTCGCTATCACAAGTTAGTTGTTAGTTTTCAAAAACCCTGGACAGATGTTCTAATTAAATTTTTGATTCACTGCTTTTCAGTAATAAGTGTAATGAAAAATGTGTTTTTTGTATAAAAAAATATTCTAGTATGAATCCAAATGTGAAAAAAAAGCTCAAATCCACCATTTTGTAAGTTATATTCTGCCTTTAAGTCACTCTTGATTGTTGTGTCTGCTTCAGGTAAATGTAGCATCTTGGGGGCTCTAGTTGAGCTTTATTCTCATTTGGAAAGCGAGTGTTTGCATCCATAAGGCTTAATTTACCTCCAGATGTCTGTGATCTGGCTCATGCATTTTGAAAACCTGTACATAATTCTGGATGAGCATAACGACCTGCTGTTAGTGAAATGGTCCAGAGAAAAGAAAGTTTTATTTACTTTGTGCATCAACCACTTTTCTGCTGAAAGAAACTTTGAAACAAAGCAAAGGCGAATGTGTTGCTTATGTGATGACATTAAATGGGTTATTTCACTGATCGTTCTAATTGAATTTGTGTGATGTTATAATTAGATCATCTCTTTGTTTTCTCCCACTTTTGCTTTGATGCTTTAGTTTGTGGGCATCTAAATGTCAGTTTAGGACAATGTTTTTCATTGTACTACTTTGTTACCTGAACTAAAAAATGCATGTATGGAATCCTAATTGTGTCAAAGTCAAGCATGATGTTTGACATTTTCACTTTTCGTTGCTGTCGGCTCACCTTGCAAACAGTTTCCCCTCATAACGGAGAAGAAAAAAGTTGCTTAATCTGATTGTGTCTTGACGTCTGTCATAAATAAAGGTTTACAGCTGAGTTCACAAAGTGTTGCAGAGCCAACATCTCTGATGTACATGAGGTGTAAGCAGTTTCCCAGAAGTACAGGAAGTCATTTAAAGGATTGTTAAAGTTGGGACGTGATGTCCTTTTTGTAGCTGAGAAAGCCAGGAATGAAACGACACTTTTTTTTTTTTTTTTCAAATCGACTGAAGCCTTTCTTTCACATTTTAAAACATTACAAACACTTTTGAAAGTTGATTTTCAGGGAATCTGTATCATTAATCTGTATCATTTTTGTAGAACTAATTTTTATATTAAAGATTTATTTAAACTGGGTGTTAAAGCAGATCACTGACCCCTGAACTGAAGGACAACCTGCAGTCCTCATTCCAGATTTGACTTTTTCATGACTTTTGTATTTCTACAGATAATATTCAAAGCCAACTTCCTCTGTGAATCAGTTTATGTCATTAGATTGTCATTAGCAGCTAATTAGCCAGTACGCGTACCAGATCTCCCACTTAGATCTGATAATGAAGGAATAATGCACACTCTGCGTCGTTAGCTGTAAGAGTCAAATAGGGCTTGTCCAGCAACACAAGTTTGAACTGCATCAGTGAAAGTTACTTTAACCAACTATAAAGCAAATATTTGTATATTACAAACAAAGGCTGATACGTATATACCTGTTTCTTTGTATTGCACCAATTGCTTTTTCCTTAATTCAGCTAGGTTTTTGTCTATTCCTGGGAGTAGTGGCCCACTCCTTTAAGAAACTGATAATCAGTTCATGTGGATTTATTTTATGCAGGAGACATGTACATCATTTGTTTTTTTGCATAATGTTTTTAAGGGTGAGTATTCATAAAACCAAATGTAGAATACTCAGTGTGCAAAAGAAATCTAACTGTATTTGTGTTTTTAATATCAAATTAAATTAAGTTTTTACTTAGTTTTGTGCAGGAGTAGAATTAATTATTGACAGCATAATGACTGGTTTGATATTAAAATATTTTGAATTGAGAAACATAGTGTAATGTAGTATTTTTCTGTTTTGAAGCATGCATAAAGTGATGCCTGCTTGCGTTTTTCTACTCCATTTCAGCCAAAGTAAAAAAAAACAAACAAAAACAAACAAAAAGATTTCCTTTTTTGTTCACTGTAAGGAAATAATATCTTAAAACATCTTGCAGACTTGCAGCTGACTTCCTGGATTTTATTGTTGTCAGTCTTAGTTATATCAATTCATGCACTTTATGGTACTTCAGGGGTTTTATTTGATGTTTTTTTTTTCTTTACAAACTCGGAGAACAAAAAGATTCAGTTGCTTACAGCAGGTTTCTTCTGAGTCAGTTCACCACTAGCATTTTTTTTAAAACCTTACTGAGTCACATAGACATTAAGTATAATAATCACATTCCTCTCGCAGTTTTGAAATATCAAAAACATGTTCAGTAGAAGAGCATACTCTGTAGAAATGTGTCTCCTCTGTGGATAGATTCATAAATAGCTGACATCTTTTGTCACTGGCAGGCGTCCAGCGTTTACATCCATGTTTCCACATATCATTTTTAACTCCATATGTTGCTCTTCCCCCTTGCCGACATGTTTAGGCTCACGTTCTCGCTTCCTCACTCGTACCCCAGTGACCGCTCTGAAGCCCAGCGCTGCCTGCTTGACTAACTCACTACTGGAACTGATGCATTGATGTCAGTGCTGCACACTTGAATGTGAAAAATCCTGTTGGAGAGCAACATTAGCACAGAGAAATAGCAGTGATTTAATGGCCAAGAGCCCTGGGGTGATGGATGAGTAAATGGAAATAACGAGTATAAAAGATGACAAGAAGGGAGGGTTAGAAGAGACTGATAGGCTGATGCTGCATAGCACCAAAATATGAGTGTGACGTCTTTACAAAAATAATAATTTGCTTTTAAATTCAGGTATTGAAAACTTTTCCAGGTAGATAGCTGCCGCTAATCCTATTATTGCCATGAATCAACATTGTGATGTGGGAGCTTCTCACTGTGGCACCATGTTGGAGTAGTTCTATTAGGTTTGTTCTAATTTGGGGTTTTTTAATAGGCTTTTGTTCCTAATTGTCTTTTGTTGAGGCGTTGCATATTTTGAAAATTATTCCCTCTGGTTTTGGATGCTGTTCAGAGGAAATTCTCGTTCTTGCTAGTGGTAAAAGATGCGAGCTGCTGCTAAAACAGTCTAAAAGAAAAATCACTGTTTTCTTCTTATTTTTGAAGCTCTTTCTGTTTCTTTTTTTTTTTACCACAACAGCGACTTAAGTCAAACTTAAATACTATACGATTAACCACATTTAATCTCTTTTAAAGTTAGTTACAACTTTTCCATTATACCATGAAAATAGTTTAAACTTGAAATTGACTGTGAAATAGCAAAACTACTGTCTGATGTAAACTACACAATACTGTATCAAAAAGACTTTGTGCTGCTAGTCCAACCTTGAAACCATCAGGGGGTGGAATATCTCAATCATATATTGTTTTATTCCAGTGTTTCTACATTAGAAGGTCAGGCACTAAAACCCTCTGAAGAAATGCGAGTCTTTTGGGAAACTTTCTGCATTTTAAGTGGATCTTTTTGTGCCCCAAGGTAAATCTCTCTCATATAAAATAAAGATGAGTTACTAATAATGCAGAAAAGGCGTATTAGACATGTAAATGAAGAAAATTGTGTTGCACTGTGGTTATGTGAAACATCTCATCCCATATTGACAAAATATAAAAAGGTTAAGGAAAGAAGCGTTTTGAGAAAGAAGGCAATTTGCCATCTGCCAAATTCTATGGTGATATCTGTTAGTAGCTTTTCTACAGCTGAGATGAAACGATTAGATTAGCTGACTGGGAAGGCCCACACTGGACGTAGATGCCCAGTCAACCCAGTACAGATAGAGAGAGACAGAAGGATTCTGTAAACGTCTCCCACGCCAAGCATGAAGTTTTGCTGGACTGGTGGACTCCTTCAGTGACAGACTGCTGCATCCTGGGTGCACAAAGGAGCGTTATAGGAGATCCTTCCTCTCCGTGGCTGTTAGAATCTATAACAAACTTAATATGTGTTTACATCCCGGCTGGTATTAGCAGTTTCTCTAATTTCAAGTAATATTTCTACTGTTATTTGCACTTTTTTGCATGGTTTTATTTTCAGTTATTGTAAATAGTCTGTTGTCTTGAATGTATAATGTACATAATGCACATTATGTACATTTAAAACAAAAAATTGTACCTTGTTGCACATTTCTTTGGATCAAGGTAAGCTACGTTTGATAAGTCCACAGTATCTTAAGTTGTAATTTTATCCTTGGTGTTTATGGTGAGACTTTTCTGCTTCTACAATGAATTTAAATAATTAATTTGCTTAAAACGGTTAATTGTAAACACAACATTCAAACCCCAGATTCACTCGTTTTTCAATGAGATGTAGAGAAAGTGACCAAAAATACTATCAAATATGAAATTGCATGGGTCATATTTAAGGTTAACACAAGGTCATGGCTGTTGTTGAAGTTAATTAACTTCCCTAAACCATGTCTGTGCTTTGATCGTGCTTGCCCAGTGATCCCATTTAGAGTAGTTTCTTTCTTATCTGTTGCCTTCAGCTGAATGAACAGTTTAGTTTGGCTTTGTCCATGTTTGTATGTTCTGCATAAAAGGCTGCACTTTAACAAGAGAGCTGTTGTAGTTCAAATTAACAGTCTCTGGTCTTTGATCCAAATCCAGGATGACGTGTGCGCGGTCTGCAAGGCCTTCTCTGTGAGGTTTCACCAAATATTTGGCTGAAGGGATGTAGACACAAGCAACCAAAGCCAATAAAGTCTCTAGAAAACACAGCAAGCTGTTGTGTGAGGAGAGATAGGCAGCAAAATGTCAAAACAGAACAAGGCAAAGCGGTCATGCAAAGAGCTCCCTTTAAAGCAGATTTACCCGGGAGGTATTGGTCAAAAGAACTATAGAAACAGACTGATACAATGGTGGGATTGTATGCATGGTTGAAAAGATGAAATGCATATCAGAAAGGTATGATCAAGTTAAAAGAGAGTGAGTTAGAAAGAGATGGTAAAGATGATTGGCAGGAATGTGACCAAGGAAAATTCTGCTGCTAGCGTGAATTCTGCTCTGTCACAGTTTTATCCGTTCAATGACGGTGTTTAATAAAAACCAGAAAAACTGAAGTACTGCTATACTTACAAAATTACTACAGAGTATGCAATATGTCACCTTGAAAAACTGTGATTTTACAGGGCGTACAGTAACTCAAATGGGACAACAACAAAAAATAATTGAGCTGTCTATACAGGCAGCTGAGGCTCAGGGATGCTGTGACAGCGACCTTCAACTCTGAACAGCAGCTAAGAAGACACATCGCAGATATTAATCATCATTCCCTTTGTCAGCTCACCATTTATGCAAAGCATACAAAGATCATAATACAGTTTTTCTCTCTATTTAAATATATAAATTCTGTCTATAAAAAGATAGAATCAAAGCAAGAATAAGATTAAAATCTCAATGCAGGGATCAGAGGAAGAAGGTTAATGCTCAGCTTCCTCACAATCTGATGAATAGATTAAATTATTATAGTAGTTATTCAGGGAAGAACTGTAGAAATTGGGGATGCACCAAGACAGAAATTCAGGCCGATATTGATATCCGATGTTAATTTTGCTGTTATGGCTGTTAACCGATATTTACCAGTATTATGTATATTTCACTACAGTTTTGACAGTTTGTGGAAAAAAAAAACAGATGCAAATAAATATTGGTTGTTCATATCAACCCTGTTTCATTTATTGGACCGATACCAATATATTAAGAAATGACTAATATTGGCTGATACCTATGTTGATGCCAGTTTATTGTGCATCCCTAGTACAAATGTACATAATTCATCACCACGTCAGATAAATGTTCCTTAAAAGTATTCATTTCAAAATACACATAGTGGAAACAGACTAGCTGAAGTGAAATATCAACATTGTTGTCCAAGTACATTTCCATATAAAACTCTTCAAAAACTTCTGATCAGTCTCACACCATTTTACCACACAACATTGGGCGAATGTGACCAACACTGAGACCAATGTTGAAATAGTTTGACCAGAGCCAGGTGTCACATCTTTCATCACTGCTCTATGTCAGTGACAGACGATTTCGGTACTTTGGACATAGTAAATGACAGCCTTCACTCTAGGTGTGTTTGATCTTTCTTGGCCAATGATGTGGTTTTGCTCATTGTCTCCATAGCACCAGGTCAACGGGATGCTGTGAAGAAGTTGACAATAATCCCTTTGGTTGTCCTGATAGTGAGCGAGAGATTGTTGTCCTCACACCATTGGAGCAGTTGGCTCACCTGTAGTCGGTTTCATCGTTGTTTGTTGGTGATGAGGTCCACCACATCCACATCATCCAAACTTAAGATGTGGTTAGTGCTGCAGGTGTGTGTGTGTGTGTGCAGTCATTGATCAGTAGTGTGAAAAGCAGCAAACTGTGTTTTTATATTAAACTGCCTGATGTACTTACTTACTTCATCAGCAGACTGACTGCTGTTTGCGTCACTCAATTTAATTACGAAACAAACCATTATTATCAATTGTCTTGACTCATCAAAGTGGTTGGCATTTTCTTCATCTTGACATAGGAGTCCTACTTCATGTTATTCAGTCCCTGGTCATCAGCGTCTGAGACTGACCCCATGAAGGAAAACAAGACTCACCCTTTCACCTTCCCTGGGGATTACTTGGTTTAGTTCTGTTGAATCCCTGGATGGCAGTAGGATCATAAATATGTTATTTTATGCTTTAGGCAGTCTGTAGCCCAGCCAAAGAACAAACAAAGGTCACATAAGTCATACATTCTGATTCAGGAAAGACATATTTAGTTTTAGATTTTGGGAAATGTGGAGAAAGTGAGTAAAAATGTCCACAGAACTAATGCATATTTAATTTACTGCTGCAGAAAAATGTCATGTACCCTAAGTGAGCTGTTTTTTTTATGGGTTTTTTTCTTTGAAAAGATGCTTTTCTGCACAGTCTTAACGTCTTCCCACTGAAGAAATATGACTCACTAAATGTATGGTGACACTGAAGAAGGATATATTTATATACATATGACTAATTTGTGACTTCATTATGAGTCACATCACCTCTGGTTATCCTGGGAATAGTACATGTGGTTGCTTTTGCTTTGCTTATGGATATCCAGTAGCTTACTGTTTATGTGCTGCCATAAACAATGTCTTTTAAGTGTTCATACCCACTGACCATTTTATCAAAAACAAATCTTATAGCATGGTTTCACATTAGAACCACGGACATTAATGAATGTTCTATGAGAAACTAATAAAAAGCAGTAAATGATTGAGAAGTAGAAGACAAAGTAGCAATTTATTTACTTGTGTTTGTAAAAAAAAAGACCTGGTCTTGCTTTCCTTTCACATTTCAGTTATGTGCTACTTCTGTTTGTGCTTCGCACAAAATCAAAATAGGTTGCCTTGAGGTCAATGTGAAGGATTTTAAAGGTCATCAGTAGTTTTTTTCATTGCATTTTAGAGTTGCACATACGGCAATAAAAAGCATCTCAATAGTGTTTTGTCCTCCATAACGCTCATCTTATCCTTCCCACTTGTCCCCCCCACCCCCCTCTTTTCCATTCAGGAGGATTTTCGAAATAAGGTTCAAGATTACATCAAGCACTACGCCAGATGATAGATGCATCGGCTACCCCCAGCAGCCGTGCGACAAACAACCAAACTGCTCTACCTTGCCTCTGCTTATCTGGCCGACTCCTCCTCGTGTGAAACAGCAGCAGACTCTTTGACTCTTACTACTCCCCTCCACCTCCATATGACACGGCAACCCCCGCAATAAACTTCACACTGCAGAAATAATAAAAAAAAAAAAGAAAAAAATAGTAAAAAACGAAACAGAATTATGACTGCTTCAAAGGAAGGACTTGCAAACGAAATATATGCTTTAATTATGCTAATAAGTTGATTGTTACAGCAGCAACAATGTCTGAGTCGGCGCCTCACTAAGGTGAACACGAGCCTGTTGGGAATGAGCCGCGGCAGGAAAAACACAACATGGAGTCTCACACGATGTTTCACCGAAAAAGACCACAAGTCACACTTGGCTGTTTTTAAATACAAGCTGAGAAAAGAACAAAAATCTGTTACTATCAGCTCTCTGTTTCAGTGCCTGCATTGTTTGTGTTGCTTATGAGAAAGTGCATGGGAGTCCACAAATGTTCACACATGCAAAAAAAAAACCCAACAAAACAAAACAAAACAAAACACGCGTCAGATGTCGTTGTAGAGGGTGAGCACACACACACACACACGAAGGTTCCTCATTAGACAGCATGTGAATGATCACGTTTTGTTTCCGTTCTCAGAGCATGTTTGCGTTGTCCTGTGCTCAGCATTTAAATCACCTCTAATCTCTTTATACGTTGCTTCCAAGTTCTCCAGGTCTTTTTCTTTTGACTATGTTGACTTTATTACCATAGTTTTTAATAATTTACAGAAATTAGGGGCGGTTTAAAATCTTTGCACAGTTCTCCAGCAGGTTACACACACAAAACCTCTCATAGAGATCATTTGAGTGTTTTCAGCTCCAGATACATAAATTACTGCCATGAAAAACAAAAAGCCACATGTATCTTTCTTTCTTTTTTTTTTTTGAATTTAATTCACCCCCTTTTTCATTTGCGCTCTTTACACCTTCGTATGTCGATCACGGTGTGTATGAGGAGCTTATTGTAAACTAACAGTGCAATCCAAAAGTGCTTTGACATCTCACTGGCAAAGTTGGCTTTGTACTTAAACACTATCAAGTTTTAAGTGAAATCATGAGGACTTTAAACTGGTTCAGATTTAATTTTTGCACCCATGAGAAATAAATGGTGATGGACTTTTACCTGTTTGGTTTGTATTCCAGTTTCTCTTGATTTAATTAAGAAGCAATGGAACTGAAGTTACATCACCTTACTTGATATCTTATAGCTAAAATATTTGGGGTAAAACTATCAGCAGTTGATAAAAAACATGAACTTGGTAGAGTTCAGATGATCCTTTGGACATCCTGGATGCAACAATTTGAATGACCAGGTCTGTGATTTAAATGAAATGTTCACGACTTGTATTTCGATTTTTCTTTGATTACCGGTCAAAGTGGACAACTCTAAAAGTATCAACCTCTTTTCACTCAAAGGTTTATAATAAATGAACTGCACTGATATGTTAGAGACTCATAAAATATGTGCTATTTCAGTTTAATTTAGGAAGGAAAATGTTCTCATTTTTAAAGGTAACACAAACTTCTTTTTTTTTTTTTTGGGTTGATATGGGTTTGGTAGCGCTGCAAAAATAAACAAATACTGCTTTTTTATTTATTTTTGAAATGAAAATTACACAGAAACAACCTGTGCTAGCTACATATTCTCCTCTATGTAGGAGAATATGTAAAGCAGCATTTGGTAAAGGAAAATTTCACTTTTATGCATTGTTCACATTTATATTCTCAACAACAAACAAAAATAACTTAAATGAATCATTTTATTCTGTTTACTCAAAATTGGGTTTGCAACTTTGAGTAAGCAAAGTTACCCTTTACCACTGGTAAAGGGTCTTTTAGGTTTACTAAAGCTACAGAACCTTTAAAAAGTGTCCACCACCTTGGTTGTTTGAACTTTTTTATTGCTTTTACAAATCAGTCATGAGCAGCAAAATTTTTATTTTTTGACCAACGAAAATTAAAAAACCCCTCTAATATCAAAGTGGAAGTTGATTTCTGCAACATAATAAAGTTAAACTACATGTATTTTAAATAAAAGTGATTGCATAAATATTCTCTCCTTTTAAGTGACTGACCTAATTCAACAGAGGACCAGCCAAGTGGTACTGGTAGTCTCACAAGTAAGAAAACATCCTGAAGCGTTCATCTAAAGCTACATAGAAATGGTTTGGCAAAGCTACATTTACGAAATATTGCCTTGAAGGGGTTAAATATTTGTCATCAATGTTTTTATGTTAAATATTTAAATGTTTTGGTAATTTTTTCCTGTCAAAAACAAATTTCTGTGTTTTTGCAGTCATGACCTCTTCCTGTCTGAGTGGCCTTTCAGCTTCTTTTGAGAAACGACGTTCTTTTACCAGACTCAACCAGCAGCTTCACCGAATCTTTTTCTGTTGCTCTGAGGACAACACACATATTTGCACAAACGTTTAGACGGTCACAGTGTGACATGAATACAATGTGACTTGCCAGCATGATTTCTTCCTTCTCTTCTTTTTTATCATTCTGTTCCAGGTTTTTAACTTCTTTTTTCCCCACTGGTGAAAGTAAATGCAAGGATCGCACTGGGTTCTGCTGAAATGAAAAGCCCATCAGTGAGACAAATAAAGGCCAGTTAAAAGCAGCTGTGAAAATGTCTGCTCTGAAGCATGTCTTAAGGCCAAAGTAATAGATATTTGGTGCAAAACTGTCTTTCAAAATTGGCCTCAAGGTTCATTTTTTGGTGTCTTGCGGTTTTCTTTTGTCGTGCAGTTTCAATGTTTTCTCTTTAATGTCATTACTTTTTCCTAATGGATTTGTGGGGAGGGTGAGCAAATATCCCTTTTTATTCTTTCTCTCAGAAAGGAAGATATCAGAAACTATTTTTAAATAACTCTTAAAAGTTTTCTCTTAAGAATTTAACGCCTTTTTTTTAAATGCAGTATATTGTGATGTTCTATCAATTCAAGCTACAACCTGACAAACTACCATCCTGCCCTGTCTTTCTCCAACCAGCGCTGCCACATCTTTTACTGCAGTTTGGTGGCGTACAGTCCTTTCTTCTTCTGGGTTCCCTACATTGTTGGATGGTTTGATGAGGTGGAGCTACAAAGCTAATTGATTTACATTCATTAGCAGCTTTGTAATGCACACGTTGAGTTGCTTAAACTTCCTAAAGTTCAAACCAAGCCTCAGGATGGGTAATAGGTGATTTAAGTTACTTTGAATAGTTGTTGGTGCTAGACAATAACAGATTGTTTTAATCCTAATCACCTCTATAAGGTAGACTGTTTTCATAAAGGACTTGAAAACTGTACTCTTCATTCCACAAACTGGTAGTGAGGCAGGTTTAGGAACTCTGTCCTATTCGTACCCACAATAATTGACTGTATCTCCCTACTGTCAGCGACTCGTACAGTTTGACTTGGCTGAGAGAGAACTGCAGACAGTGCAGATGTCTGTCAGTCACACACTGCACCAACCTTTGGAGGATCCACAATCAAACTGTACACTTGCCCTGTGGGTACTGCATATTGCATTATCCTGGGCCTGCAGTGACAGCTGACAGCGTAAAGCAGGTAACGAGACGGGTTAGTGCTATAAATCCTATTTCTTTCCATTTTCTGGCCCCAACAAGCATTGTTGAGCGCAAATACAATCTCCAATAAGCTCTTGCAAAACAGCTTCAATTATCCTGCAGCACATTTTCCCCTCACCTTTGAGAAGGCTCGGAGACGAGGTGAGGAAGAAAAATAACAAGAAGCTGAAGAAATCCCTGTGGACGGCACACCTGACTGCCACACATACAAGGAGCTTAATCAGCCTAAATGATGACGGGTCATTTATCACAGAAATTGGCTGAAGCCAGCACATTTTGACCAGTGGACAATTTAAAGGGTGCAGGTTCTAACAAAGATCTTGACTCACAGAGATAGTTAGCAGCAAAAATATATTTTGCCAGAGGCTAGAGTGTTGAGTTTTTTTTTTTTTTTTAACTCAAAGAGTCAGAATGAACAAAAGTAGATTTCATTTCAGAAAACCTTTAACAGCAGCTGAGCCGGTGGAGTTAATAATCGCTGCTTCCTGTATGTGCATGTTTTCTTGATCTGGTTTCCCTACATGAGCACATTTCCCTTCTGCCTTTTCATTCTTTCAGATCATCTGTCAGAATGATAACCTACTGTCTTTTTTTTATCACATGACTCATCTCCTTAGCCATATTCTCACTATCTTTTGGGGGAATCAAATGGAAAAAGAGCAGCAATTATATTGCTGCTGGCATAAATGATGTCCATTTATTTCCCATCATGGATGAGTGCAGTGCTGGAGTTTGTGGAGGGTAGCTTCTTTTTGCTGGTTAAATTGAGGATGAGCTGTTTGTGGTTTTAACTGTTGATCCATTACCTGCTAAACTCTTAGAGGTGACCTATTATGCTTCCTTAAACAGATTAGGATAGATCTTTGGGCAAAACAAAACATGTTCATTGCATTTTTTTTTATTTTTTTTTTGCACAATATCATTCTTTGATAATGAGATTTCAATCTGGGCAGGCCAATTTAGAGCTTTCAGAATGAGCTGCGCCCCAACTCAACGCTTACATGAAAATGCCTGGAAACAGATCAGCAATTATACAACCGTACATTGAAAAGCAGAAGTGGAGCCTCCTGCAGAACCAACAAGAATGCAATGTTTTCTCACGAATATAGCGGTCTCTCCAGAATAATTGAAATAAAGGACATGCAGCCATGACCCTAACGTAATGTGTATAACCTGTTCAACTGTGCTTTGGTTTCGGAGGTGGTCTGAACAATTATATTTACATTGTTGACTTACTTTCTGCTGATTATGCAGCAAACGGGTAAAAATAATAATAAAAAAATCCATAGCTAATATGCTAGTTGCTTGAGCAAAGTTTTTGCAGAGTAAACCGGACATTTAATGTCAAACAGGATGAAATGAAAATTGTTGCATTTAAAATATATTTACTAAATATTAAGTACATTACTTGGATGAACTTTGTTGAACCAGTGACGCACTTCCAGTTTACTCTGCAAAAACTTTGCTCAAGCAACTAGCATATCTTAAAACATTTCTTGAAATTAGACAAATTTCTTCTTGTTCTAAATCTTTATTGAAGTTCAAAACAAAAGAAGGTACATATTGTACAACAGCTGAAAATCTGAAGAATTTAAACGAAGTAGCCCACTTCGGTTTGTTTTGGAGCAAGATGGGGTGATGGTGACGTCATCGGCAAAATTATAACTTTTAATATCTCAAAGACGGAAGGTGCACAAACGACAGTTTTAACTGCACAAACCTGCACAAACGGAGCACTAACGAAGTAGCCCACTTTGGTTTGTTTTGGAGCGATATGGGGGGATGGTGAACTCTGGATGACCTAAAAAATAATTTTTAATATCTCAGAAACCAAAACTGCACAAACGAAAATTTTAACGGCACAAACCTGCACAAACGGAGCACTAACCATTCAGACTATTTGCTGAAGTTTTTGACGTGGGTGGGGTGTCAGCTTCACACAGCTCAATGCTGTGTTGCTTTTATCACTTCATTGGCTCTCCAGGTAAAATTTGAAAACTTGATTTTTGTTTTAGATATGTGGACGAAAAAAATATATCTTTGGCCTTTCAATGAATTAATTGAGAGAACAATAATGCCATTGGAGATTAGGTTCAACATAAATCTCCTCCTTTCAATCTCTCACTCACTTATTTCCCACCTCGCTTTATTTCTCTACTGCAACACAAAGTGGTAATTCAGTCCCCAGTAGTGTGTTAAAAAACAATTGGATCCCCGTAGACATTCTGTTTGATTTCACTTTGTGCTCATAAATTGTAAGCCTGGGCAGCCTGAGTGTTGCCTCAGGGCAATAACCTGTGGTTTTCTATTAGGGAGAATAAATGACAAAAAGTCTCAGTCCAGTGAGGATTTTGTAACACGTGCAACATGCCAGTCATCATCTCAGAGCAATCTCTTTAAGTCTTGCTCCGGGAAAACTCATGTAAATCTTGGCTCCCTGCACTGAGATGAAGTGTTTTTAAGGCTTGGATGATGATAAGAATGGCCTTCGATGATGTACAGAGGATGGTGGTTAGCTTTTTTGTGGAGGATTGGTGCAGATGTCCAAATTGTCTGAGTGAAGAGGCACAGAATGCGGTGTGCTTGGAGTCAGAGCCATTAGCCGAGTATAAAACATCAACACCACTTATTTATCCTGCTTATGTTCAATAATGGGAAGACAGGTTGGATTTTTTTACAGCTACGTCCACCAGAAAAAAAGTTTTTGTTTGTGATCTCCATGGCAACATCTCTGAATCCATCGAGCTATGTTGTTAGTGATGGCAGCTAAAATTCAATCCATTTGTTGGGATTTTATGTTAAAGACTAACACAAAGTAGAACGTAATGGTGAAGTAGAAGGAAAATAATAAATGATTGTCAAAATGTTTTGTTTTTACAAATAAAAATATGAAAATGTAACCATATTCAGCTCCTCGTTCTCCCAAGTCAGTTCCTTCTCAAGCCACCTTAAATTTGAATATTCTTCCCCATAAAGCTTTCAAGTCTTACTACGGATTCCTAATTTGATTTAGATTTGGACTTTGACTGGGCCATTTGTAACAAATACCTTAATCTTAAACTTTCTGGCTATGTTTTAATAGTCATCCTGGTGGTTGTCCTCGAGATCAAAGTCTTTTCCAGTGTTGAAACAAGTTTTCTTCAAGAACTGCCATGTATTCAGCTTCATGCGTCTTCCCATCAACTTTGACCAGGTTTACAGTCTCTGCTGAAGAAACTCGTCCCCACAGTATGATGCTGTCACCACTGTGTTGTGTTCACGGTTAAATACTGGTTTGGGTGTTGGCCAAAAATATATATCTTGGCATCATCTGATCAGGGCACCTTCTTCCATGTTTTTGGCTTTAATAGAGAACAACGAATAGTTTTACTGTCAGCAGATTACTTCTGAAGGCACATGGTTGCACTAGAGTTTATTTATATGTACCAGAGTAAAATGGTACATATCAAAATCAAAATTATATATCTTTATTCTGCTAAAACACCATAATTTGTTTCCTACTTGTCAGTAATACACTTCACCTCTTTGTTTTGGTTTATCAAAAAAATTATAAAAAAAAACCCCATAAATTTGCAGCAGATAATCCTACACAATGTTCAAGGCCCCATATATTTACTGCTGGTGGTGTTTGGATGCATTTTTCATTAATACGACCTTAACAAAAAGGGGCAGCTTTCTTTTATTCTATACTTTTGATGCATATAAAATGAAAGTAAATAACTTGGTACTCCCCCCTCCTCTGATAATCATTATAGAAGACGCTGCTGAGTTAAAAAAAAAAAATGTTGCTGTGAGTGTTTACAAATAGTTTTTACAGGATTTGTTGATTTTTTCCTCTTAGGCGTTCCTTAGGCTGTCAGTCTGACAGATGATCAATAAAAGCAGAGATTGCTTTTGGTGAAATCAAACTTACACCCTTCTGTTTGTTGCTGATCATAATTTCATGCTGTCAGTTCCACATCTACTGCAGGTTTTCTCACCAACAGTCCACACACATACGCACACACACACCTACACACAAGCACACACACATTTGCGTGGCTATCTTTGTGGGGACTTTCCATTGACTTCCATTTGTTTCTACAGCCTAAACCTTACCCCTTTAGTCCTAAATCTAACCCCTGACCCAAAAACAGCGCTTCCCCTTGTGGGGACCAGGCTTCGGTCCCCACAACGCAGCATGTGTCAAGAAAATGGTCCCCACAAGGTAATACAAACAAATGCACACACACACACATGCTGAATTTAGTTACGTGAACATATAAAAGAGATGAAACGCAGTGTTTTGAAGCTTCCTCAGTAAATGTCTTTGCATTCAGACGTGTCAGACGTCCACGTCCGTCCTAGTGCTCGCCCCAGTCAATGAACAGAAGCGCGTCGACTCTGGTGTTGCGTTCACGCCTCTCACTGCGCCTAAGAGTAAAGTGCCTCGCTATTTCATTTGTTCTGCTTCAGAAGCTGCCCACGCTGTTTCCAGATGTGGGAGGCATTTCAGTGTGCTGCGAGATTAACTTGGAAGACTGAAAACAATAATACATTTAGTCATGCCAACTTACACAGAAACGGTGTAATTAAATAAGCCTCCATCTTTTCTGCTTTGCTGAAGCAGAGCAACAATAAAGGCTGATAAACAATGCAGTCCGGATCACTGACGCGCACAAACTGCACTACCACTCATCCATGTTTTAATGCAAATCAGCATGCTTTAGACTGAGATAGAAGACCAGATAGTTAAAACATTAACATTTTGTAAATAAAATGCACACTGTTTTGTCTTATGCATACAAATATACAAACCTCTGTGCAACTTTTGTCATATTTAATATCTTGTGATGCCCACCCACAATGGTATTATGCACTAAACATGAGCATTATAGCGAAGCCAGCTCATACCCGGCATCTTTCTGTGCACCAGCTTAGCTTCACTTCTTGCTAAAACAGAGCTGTCAGCTGTCAGGCTGTGATATTTAAACAAATCCAAACTATTTAGGTGAACTCATTTTCCCTAGCAACAGTGATGCAGCCTAATTTTTCTGTGTAGGTTTGCTTATTTTTTCTGTCTTAAATGATCAGCCACAAATAACATGTCTTTCTTCACAGATCAATGAGTGAGTGGTGTGGTTACACACATTAATGTCTTATTTTACCTCCAATGATTCCAAAATGTCTGCATTCACACACCGCACAAAATGGAAAACTGTTGACGGAAGAGCTGAGATGTTTAAACTCTGTAAAACGTCTCCCTTGTGTGCAATCGTTGTCAAGAGCCCAGTTTGTTTCCACTGAGAGTTTGCTGTCAACTGCATCCCACACGAATTACCTCGTAAGCAGCTCCTGAGTTTTCAGGCGTTGCTCCCATGCTAATTGGCTTTAATAGGCAAAGTAGTCTCAGTTGGTTTCTGCAGAAGCAGGTGTTCACATCAACCAGGGGAATATATAATTCAGTAGGGGGTAAACGTGTTACCGCTCTGGCTTTTGTCTCTGTTCTCTTTTTTTTAACAACACAACAGAAGGAGAATGCGACAAGGTACAGAGGGTGCTGCATCTCGCTCAGTCGTAGTGAGACATTTAGAAACTCTCCTTCATCGTTTTACGTGATAGAGAAGCATCGTAATAAGCTGATAGAACAATTTTGGAAAGATAACATGTAATAACATTGACCTGTCCAACCTACCCAAGCCTATATCACCACACTGCCTCCACAGGCTTCTCTGGCAAACACTCTGTTTGATGGCAGCCTCACTTTTTCTGCCATTTGCATTTTCATGATGCACTCATTAAATTTCAAACAGGCTAAGTCACGGCTCATCAGAGAAAAAGATCCTTTTTAAATGCTCTAGAGTCCAGTATGCATGTTTCCTGTCAAACTGAAGGCTTTTTCCACCCCATTAGCCTCGCTAATAAGCTGTTGTCTCTGGGCTACGCAGATGTTTAGTCCCAATAAAAGACTCCACTGCTCCGCTGCTCAAACATTGTAAGAGTGAAAACACTCTTACATTTACTAGTCAATAATGTAAGAGTGTTTCCACTCTTAGCTCCAGATTTTAAGGTGAGACAAAATCAAAAGAACTGAAAACTATCAGTGGAAACTTGTGATGCAGCAACTGATTAGCAAAGTGACAGGAATCTTTTTTGGCTCTGAATGGTGATCTATAGATCTAAACCAAAAATTATATATATTTTGTTGGTTCATTAGATGATGCAATGCTAGAAAGTTTAATGTTTTGGGTCAATATATATTATACGTATGTAAATAGCACTTTGACACTGTATTCTTTGACATTTGTGAATCAAATAAAATCATTTTCTGTTGCATTTGAAACTATCACATCTTACAGGAAACCTGCAGCTCAGGTGTTTTTCGAACATAATCACTGAAGTAAAACCAAATTAAAAGAGTCCTTCCCATTTTCTTCATCTGTGTAGCACAAATACATCACAAAGCTTGAACTGAGTATTTTTCTCCTTGGAGAAATAATTACGGTTTGGAACATTGTGTGGCCCCAGCAATACAGTTTTAATATAATTCTACTAAATACAAAGGGAATATACACTTGAGATGTACACACAAGAAATTCCAAAAACACTAGTCATTGTAGGTATTAAAGCTAAGGCTTAAAGGGTTACTACAAGCTAAAATATGTTAATTATCATCATATTTCTCATTGGGAGTGTTTATTTTTACCAGTTTGTTTAGTGAAAACCAGGTGGTTCCTTGTTTCACTGCTTGCTGATTGAATTGTATTCCCTGCTTCCAGCTCAGTCATCTGACCGGGCCACTTGCTGTCACATTTTAAAATAGTTCTTCATGAGGGAAAATGTACAGTTGTGCTCCTTTATAAACCAATCCATCCCTTATGTGTCCTCCATGATTATCCTGAAGGAGTAAATACATCTGCTGGGTTGTGCTGTCACATGCTTCTTATATTTGTCTTGGACTTTTCCTGTTTTTAGTACAATTTCATCTTTCACAATATTAGGCTTCTGGTGCTTCCTCCCAACATGGAGCTCCCATTTTTTCCCCCTTATACATCCTTCCCTCCTCTTTCCTTCCACCCACCAGCTCTCTTTCCTCGACATTCTCCATCTTTTCCCTCTCCGCCTCTGTCTCCAGAGACAGACGACTGTAAAGCTTCAGAGAGTGGAGCGTGAGACTGGTCTGATGAAGCTGTTTGCTATGATGATGATGATGATGATGAGAAGGTAAACAGAGGATGCACACCTTGACATATGCAAATCTCTTTACATGCCTGGTAGTTTATTTTTACTCATTTTTTCACTCTTTTTCGGCTGTGTACCTGATAATTCATGAATAATAATAATTATATGACATTAGATTCCCAGAAAAAAAACAAAAAAAACAACAAAAAA
>NW_015113585.1:206673-207937 GCF_001443285.1 Poecilia latipinna
CTGGTAGTTTATTTTTACTCATTTTTTCACTCTTTTTCGGCTGTGTACCTGATAATTCATGAATAATAATAATTATATGACATTAGATTCCCAGAAAAAAAACAAAAAAAACAAGCCTTCTTGGTTCTAATGGAGTGATATGAAGGTCTTTGTCACTTAATTTATTTGCCCTCCTTGTTAGGCTATCATCTCCCAGGCTGCCTGCTGGTGGATTTCAATGTTTCTTGAGGGTCTACTGGGACACTGAAAGAGACATAAATACACCAGGGAGAAAGTGGAGCAGCATTCTGAGTACTGGAAATGACATGGACTAACATTAGCGACAGACATCTGTGGATAACATTATGTTGTCTGTATTCCACATGAGGAGACAGCAGGAGGAGGAGGATTGGAGCAGGTCCTGACGTCACACATTGCTCTTCCACCTTTTCTTCTTCTCTCTGCACAGCTATTGTCTGGATGAACTCTGGCTGCAGGAAGCTTTTGAATTAAACAGCGTTGGTATTCGTTTTCTATATTTTCTTAGTTTAGGAAGTTTATTTTGGGTTTTCATATTTCAGGTTCGATTAAGGTTATAACTCTAATTTTAAAGCAAACTACACCTCTAATTCATTATTATCCTGATAAAGAATCCGCTGGTAAGGTGCATTGTGGGATAGGAGGGTCAACAAAATATAAAATCCACAACACAACAGCAAAGAGCCACAAGAGAAGTACTAATAATGCTGAATCAGAAGTTATCCTAGCAAGTTTATCATTATTTCCATTTTAGCATAAACTTTGTGACTTTTGGTCTTGCATTGTGGCTTTTGCATTTTGTTCACCCCTTTGCACTAATGCATGCTGGATTATATTGTCAGGAATTGTGCAAACAGGAAAAGTCAGACAAAAATCTGTGAAAACTGGGCAGTTCAGCTCACATGGGCTTTAGGAAGTATGGCTGAAGAAAAATCATTCAGTTGTTAAATTAAAACATTTTACAAACACTTTAATGTTATTTGATAATAAAACTTTTGCTTGTATAGCCAAATAGGTAACCCACATTTACCATGGGTGTAGCATAATAAATTCAGAAGTAAGTCTGAAGAGAGCCAGCTAGTTAGCTTGAATTTAGCAAAACTAATCATGAATTTAGCAAAACTAATCATGTAATCATGAATGGCTTCATCATTCTGCTAAAAAAGGTAAGTATTTATTTACACCACAGAATGTAATGTTAATCCTCTTCGAATAGATCTGTTAGTGTAAATTTAGACAGACTGAC
>NW_015113585.1:211491-233930 GCF_001443285.1 Poecilia latipinna
ACAGACTGACCATTGCTTCTGTCTGGGTATCAGCGGTTCTTCACTTTCAGTGTTCGCCTCGGTCTAACTATCCTCAGGTCCCCTTTGTTCTTCATAAGTTATTCACCAGGGAGAGTCAACTTCTTAATAAAGTCAGTTAGAGTGAATCTTCATCTGTCTCACATCCTTCTGAGTTCAGAGTTTTACAAGCTCTGACATCAGAGTTGATGAAAAATTGAACAATATCAAAGGTCGGAAGTTGGGTCCTTAAACCCTACAATATTACAATTAAGAAATATTAATACCAGTTGTAAAATTTGACATTTTTTGCATGATACAATCTAAGTGTAGCATGTTTTACTGGGATTATTTGTGACTTACTAACAGGAAGCTTTGATCTTTTGTGCAGGCCCTGCAGTAGTCTGGCTGTTGAGACCGAGTTTACCTTAAATAGAGGAGCCACACGGCCCACAAGAGCCCACTTGTTTGGTGGCGTTTTTCCTTGTATCTAAGAGATTTTGTTTAGAAGTTGGGGATAAAAGTATTTTTAGCAAGAACTCAAGTGGTCTCTGCTTCTTTTTTCTGCGTTAGGTCAGTGTGTAACAAGTGCTTTTCAAACACTTAAGCTAACATTAGTTTATGTCTGTTTTTCTAAGCCAGTGCAATATCTGATGATCTGATGATGTTCTTATTCCAGTTTCATTTCTGGAAGGCTCAAAGACTACCTTTACCTAACAGTGTAAACAGTGCAAATCTTGAGGTTAGGGGTAGGAGATCTTTGTGGCTGTAGTTTGGTTCACAAAACTATTCTGGAAGTTGGGTTATGCTTTTGTGAAAAAAAAAAAAAAAAGGAAATGCTTGGCAGGTGATGGAATGACCTTCACCAGTTTGTGCGTCAGTTCCAGTTAAAGCACCAAAGTGGAGCGAGCTGGAAAATTAAAGTCTTGCTGGAGCCTGTCAGGAGAAAGAAATCATTTCTCTACTTAGAAAAAAACCCCTCAGCATAGATAGTTGATTTAGTAAATAATCTCTGCCACCAATTTAAGCATCACTAGCCTCATCATTACCTCCCTTCTTAAAACCTAATCTCACTTTTCTGCTGTGTTTTTAACTAAAAGTACTAAAGTCTAATTGCAAAATGTAGCAATTACCACTTTTCTGGGTAAACATAGCATAAACCTTGTGATAATATTTTTGCTCAGAAAACTTGTGAAAGTCTCCACACAATGAGTGTATGAGTGGATTTTGTTGAACTCCTGTTGTAAACATGGCATGATTAATTTAAAAATAATCTAAAATGTTAGCACTGTTACATTGAAACACACTGGACAGGCAGTGTGATGCTGTCCTTAAAACAAGATACGAACTGCAGTGGATTTCCTCTTTTAATTAATTAGTCAGGTTTGGCTTGAACTTACCTGCACATTTTTGAGGAGTAAAAGGAATTTCTGGTACATAGTGAAAGATTTTTCTCTGCAATCCTAAAAGAAATCATGAATTTAGAGCCCCATCATTAGTTTTTAGCAGCTTCCCGGCCACTGAGGTGCATCACTGTTGAATCACAAAAAAAAAAAAAAAAAAAAAAGAAATTAAAAATCATAATAAAAACTACACATGCTAAACCCCTTCTGTCATTGTATCATAGCAGAGAATCTGTGGTGTGTGTATTCAACACATCATTCAGACATTTTATTGAAAATCTCTTCACAATCACAGATTTCAGAATCAATCAGTGAAAGTCATTCCAACAGAAGTCGTTATATATATTCGTTTCATAACAAACATGGCTCTCCCTCTTTTTTCTTCATGAGGTTTTGGCACAAACTACAAACTGTGGGTGTATCTCAAAGTGTGTTTTGCTGACAGGCAGGTTACAGGTCAATGGATTTATAAAGGAAAAAGAGCATTTGACAATATCAATGGAGGACTAGTTCACGCGGCACACTCTACTACACTGAGAGATCATAAATCAATAGAAACCCAAGGTTCATGATTCACAAACTGCTTTGGGCGATGACGATGCTCAGGAGCGTTGTGCGTTGGCTAACTTAAAGTTACCCACTGCTTTGAATCTTCTTTTTATCTGGAGTTATGTTTTACAATATCATCTGCCCACTGTTTAACCTACTTTCATTTTCATGGCTATATATGTGCAAGTTCTTAAAAAGTAAGCTGGAGTTCGACAATCTTTTCCAAAACGTGCTTCCCGTTTCCTGAACTTACACCCTTGACTTGGGGAGAACTGGTAGTGTAGATAAAATACATTAAATGCAACAAAATCATGACACAATAATCACAAAGCTGTACATCCTACGTATAGTTTAGGTACAGTGTATGCATACATGTAAGGACGAGAATATTTGTGGGTTTCCTGTCAGAGCTTTTAGTCGTCTGTTCCTTTGTTGTTGAAAGCACTTGTTTAATTTTTGTACAATCACATCCAGCATCCTTTTGAGCAGTTTCTGACAGAACAAAACAGTTTTATGTACAATATACTATCACCAGTCAGTTTTCTGGTCCAGATTCAAGTGAACATTGCAGCAAAAGGTGCTCTGTAAACCCAAGAAATGACTCCAATCTTTGAAGATGAAACAAACATGTAATGGACGTTAATGTCTTCACAGAAGTGGAACCTGTTTTTAGGGCCTGGAGTTCATCTTTTTCCTTCTAACATAACCCTTTCCCCAACACTGACACTGTTGTTACCGCGGGGGTGAAAAGCATGTTTTGACTTGTAACGCCAGCCCTTGATTGTTCCCTTTATTAAACAATCCCCTCGCTGCGCTTGCTCCTCCACACCACCAGGGCCGTCATGAGGACGGTGACCAGGATGGGAACCACAATGAAAGGACCCAAGATGCGGTTTGGAGGGTCCCTGAGTCGTCGTCCAGACATTGAGCAGTTATGGAAGTAGCGCCTGTGAACCTGGATGAAGAACTCGTCCACCATTCGATTGGGCCAGTAGCAGTTCATGTTCGATGCCAACAGGTATGTGCAGTTCGTTAGCTCTTCATAGAATCTGCAAGGTAGAAACACACAAAGCAAACCAGTCACATACTGAAAAAAATTAAGACATTTTCTTACCATCTGCTCTCCAAGAGCGCAGATGGTGTGCAGTTCACCATAAGCCATGAAGGAAACACAGAAAACCTGCTGATAAGGACACTCTGGTCAGACAAAGACCCTAAGGATACACCCAGAGCTGTATTTTTAGGTGAAATATATTAGTCTTTGAAAATGGCTCAGGCAAAAACCAGCTCTAAATTATATTACGAACAAGGCAAGGCTTAAACTTTAATATTCACTGACACACTCGACCCAGTCTGACTGAACCTGAGATCTTTTGCAAAGAGAAACTGGCAAAAATGTCATTCTGCATGATCAAATCTGGTAAAGACGTACCCAAACTGACTTGAAGTTTAAATGGTAATGTAATGCTTATGCTAACGGGGTCAGATTTTGATTGGTTGTCAGACATAAAACGAGTCTCTTTGTTTAGGGCAATGTTAAATATGACATTCCTTTGGGAGAATAAGAAGAGTTGGTAACAGGCTTTTCAGCTGCTTCTTCTTCATGTTGTTTTGAGTGTAAGATGCATATTATAGAAAGCTAATCAAAGTATATTTTCGTGTTTTGTCCCCACAAAGAAACCCATTTATCTACCAGCACTTCAACTCAGGTTGGCCTGGAAGCAACACGCATTCTTGTTTTCAGCTGTTAGCTTTCTGACTGCAGAAATACACCTTTACAACGGCCATAAAAGAAGATAAACATGGTTTTTATGAGAAGTTTAGTGGTTCACATAAAAGTTTGTAGGAAAGAGACAGCATATTAGTGTTTTTGAATGTGGAGCACATTTCTTATTTTAATTGCTTATGCATATGGAGAAATTCACACTTTTTTATATTTTGTTTGCTGAAAACATCTGTGTACTGTGGCTGGAAACTTGTTTAATGAGACCTCTGGGACCAACCTGAAAGACTAAAGTTGCAGACCTTAAAAGCAGGCACTTTCTAAAATACTTAACATTCACATTAACAACTGCAGAGTGAGTTGGGTAATTTTCCCTCTGGATGCCTTCAACAAGTGTAATCCATCAGGTTCATGCTTCTCAAGCTAAGAATTTACACTTTGACGTTTGATTTGAGCTACAAAGCTCACATTTAAGATGTTCTAGTAATGACTAACATCTTTTGATGATGCACCCCAGCAACAGGTCGTTTTTTGTGGAACAACAGCTGAAGGCTGTTTGGCATGGCACCATCACAACAGAGCACTGTGTGCAGCTTCAGGTGGTGGGTTCACTCCGTCTGGGTGTTTACGTCTTTCTTCTGCTGTTTCCTTGAAGCTTTACAAATCAGTTGTGGTAGAGAAGGAGAGAGAGAGAGAAAATAAATGAATTCTGGTCCCGTTGCTGGTCTAATGAGCGCCACGGTCTGAGGGGGTGTTTCCGAGTCACGAATGGAAAGAAGACACAGCGCAGTCGAGACAGGAGGAATGAACAAAGAGAGATGCCCTCGGTTACCAGTTCACCCCATGTAGCTAAGGTTAGGATCAAATTCAACCTGACACTGTGGCAACTTGGTGTGTATTTCAGTGTGTATTTGTGTTTCTACACACAGTTCACTGAAGGACTGAATGCATTGCCCTACATAATTTGTGTCAAACACTCATTTTACTATGAAATCTGCTCAACCAAAGAGAATTTGTGTTTATGACCGGCATCCATGTCAGACTCCTGGCTGTAGAGTTATCCTACAGTCATATGGGAGAGTTAGTTCGGTTATGGGGATTAAGGCAAAATCTGTACTTTTGCATTTATTGCTGATAAAATATCTACATAAATACTGGCATAATTAGATTACAGACCTTTAAAAAGCGCAAAAGAGCAATACTTATGAAATATGCAAAGAAATTATGACCTAAAATTTGCATGTCTGGGTTTTCACTGGGTCTTTCTCCAAAAATATGAATGTTAGGTGAATTAATAATTTTCTATTACAGTGTTTTTATATTCTATCCCTTCATCTTGTAAACTGTATAGGAAGGAAACATGGCAAATGAAGTTTACAACATCTACAATCACGTCTGATATTTTCCTCTTGGATCAGTGCTGTGACCGTAGGCTGAGGACACTAATTGGCACAGACATGTTATTGCCGTCTAGTTTTCCCACTCAAACAGAGACATTAGGTCCAAGTTCCTCTGGGTACTCAGTTTCAATTCTCAGAGAGACATTCCTCCGGTCAACCTGACCAGATAACATCTTTTTGGATAAACGATGTGGAATGACGACAGAAAATAGACGATGTAAAGCAGTTCCATGTTTTAAACTCCTTTGACCTTCTTTAAATCTAATAAAAGACATTTAATGAATCACACACTGTCATATAAATCAATAAGAGTAAAAAAAAACATATTTCAAATAAAATTATACATTTAAATTGCAGGTATAGAGAGCTGTTAGCAACTCCTCTGACTACATGCTGAAAACTGAATCTCCATTTTAAAACATGATGCTAAATTTATACATGCATTCTTCTGCCATTTCTGTCATAGACTGGAAAAAAAAGATGTTTGTAAACTTAGTCTGAGGCATAAGGGACCTAATTTGAAACATTGGAAGCTTCAAACCATGCATGCTATTTCTGAAGGAAATACATTAAACCACTCAACATGCAAATTGTGTAAAATAAAAAGAAAAGAACAAGAAAATCATTTTGGTGTAAAAGCAGGCAAACAGAAAAACTAAGAAAGATGCAAATCACCAATAAAAAAGGAGATAGCTGGTTTAAATAAATGTGGTTATGATAAATCCCACCCACCATATAAAAGATATTGAGCAGATTAGTCTGAATTAGGCAGACAAACTGCATCCCGAGTAGTTTGATTTGTTAACTGAGAAGCACCTTGATAGTGAATAACTTAAAGAAACACACATAAAATACTCTCCATTAACTGAAGAACTGATTCAGGCCTGTTCCTTTATAGCATACAGAGACACTCGCAAAGGCAGCTAGCTGCAGAGGATAAGTACGTCAGCAGATACATGTGGTGTTTATAAAAAAATAATGAAGCTTTATGACGAGAAGTGCAGCATTTATCACTGCAAACTGTTGGTGAGTGGAGTTATTCACGCAGACTGCCAACAGACATCGTTATCTCCTGCAGTAGTGCAGTTCAGATAAATAATTCTTGTTCTCAATTCGCTTGCATCCACGTGCATACAACATTCCTGGCGTTCATCTCATATTCTCCACTGGCTTTCAATATGTCACATTTTTCCACCTAGAAAACTAAGACGCCATTTGGGAACGGCCTTTACAGAGAATAACCACACATTCTGGTTGTTTGTATCATTCTGCCCTCCCTGTAACCGCAGACTCATATTAAATTTAAAGCAGATTAAATTCAGCCGTGTTAAAGCTTTCTTGAAAATTACATACAGACCGGCGACATCTCTGGGGTCCCACCATGCTGTCAGTCGGGCGTTTAGTCTGGCTCTCCCTGTGTAAAAAACACTGAAGTCTCATGTTTTTGCATGAAGCTGCTTTGACATCGCAGCAGGTGTTCTAACATTGAGTGAAGGCAACAAATGTTAGGAATAAAACTGTAAAAATGTCTCATATTTCACTGTCATGTCTAGCAGTTTCATACCTGTAGCAGAGTTAGTTTGAAAAACCTCCAAGTTGCAATCACAGCTGCTTCACACAGGACTTTACTGTTGCACATAAGCATTAGTTTATCAGCTAGTGCTAAATGAACTGAAGGGAATCTTGTCAAACTTAAAAAGGTGAATCTCTTATGATTTAGTCATCAAACCGTTACCAGACTGCAACCAGTGAACAATTAAAAGGTCAAGCCTCGTTGTGTTTTCGGAGCTTCGACAACATCAGCCCTCAGGGATGATTCTTTTAACTATTTTAACAGCAGCGATATGCTAATTGTCCTTTTGTTTATTATAATAAAGTGGAACATCTGATAAGATACCCGCTACAAGAGAAGTGGCTCAGGAGGCACCAAAGTCTTTTAACAGGAATCAGCAACAGGAGGATTAAAGATTCATGTAATTTCACACATGAATGCCCATCCACAAAGATTTTACAGTTTCCAGTTTGAGTACATAACCTGATATGACTGTTCTGGTTCTCATTAGAGAACCAAGAGAAACTACTTCCTGATCTCCAGTCCAAATAATTTATTCCCTTAAGGTCCACTGGTAAATTACAGAGTCTGAAATCAACCTGTTTAGTAACTAAATGACACAATGTATTGTTGCTTGCTCATGGTAATATTTTCAATTAATTTGATATTAATGGGGAACTTACAAGTAAACAATATTTGGCTAAAATGATGCTCTTTGGCTTTCAATGTACTAAATTTAATCTGTAATCAAAAATAATTTATAGTGTTTTTATTTGTATCTCAATATGAACCAAATCACAGACATAAAACTAAGGAGTGTAACTCTGAAGAAAGTTTTATGTGAAATAGTCCAAACTCTGTCCAAACATTATACTTCTATTTCTTCTGCAGAAAAAATGTGCTTTAATCTCATTAAAGTTACTGTATAATTAAAAAGTTTTGAAACTCACCAGACATTTAATTGTGGCATTGTTTAACATTTTTTATCTGTGACTGGAGATTCAAACCTCCGAAAGATGGAAAATAGTGCCAAACCTTTAAAATATATTTTTTTTACTATTCTTTGTGAAGTAAAGCACTGCCGTCTGTGTCTTTAAAACATCCTAAAGCTGTTTTTAGTTTGCTGTGTTTCTCAACCAGTAAGAATTCATCTTTCAAATCTTGCTTTGGATTGGATGGAGACAGGAAGTTTTAGCTACTTTACTTTTATTTTATTCTTCGCCATGAGGCAGTAACAAATAAGCTTACCTCACTAACAAAACATTTTTCCAATCACTGTAATCTTGTTCTTACTTATTTACCAGGCTTATCTAAATTTTCTTTAAAATCCTCATGGTATTAATATATTTTAAGACCCATCTGTAGAAGGATATGTCAAGCTCCATCACTTTTTTTCTTGAATTTTATATTACACAAAGAGATAAAACAGCAGATTTATACAATGTGTTTGGCTTCATCACCTCTACTGCAGGAGAAATAATGAATGTGATTCCTGCTCAGTTCTCCCTTTACTTTTATTGATATTTTCATTTCCCTTTTGCATTTTGTGAAATCCAGAATATTGTGTACAGCACCTTGGAAACAATATTCAAATATTGAACTTTTTCACATTATGTACCATTGCACACACACAAATTTAATGTATTTCAGGTGGATTTATGTGATAAATCAACATAAAGCAGTATATAAGGGGGCGAAGGGATCTGAAACGCGTGGCATGTGTGTCTTTAATCTGACATCCTTCAATAAAATCCAAGGAAATCAGCTGTTGCTAATAAATCCAACTGTCCTGTGGAGGAACAAGAGGTTCTTTAGAGAACAGTAACAATAAACAACTTCATGAAGAGCAAATAACGCAGTAAGGAAACTCCAGGGATGAGGTAGTTTTGAAGTTTAAACAAGGTCTTTTCAATCCACCATCTAAAAGTGGGAAAATAACAGGAAGAATACCAAGACCTGGTAGATTTTAGGGTGGAAAAAAAATTTAATTGTTTGTATCAGAACTTGTAGTAAGTTCTGATACTATCTGGGTCCAAAGTCAGAGTTGCAGTCTGAAAATTACCAAAGGCAATTTGCTGAGTAGAGTGTAAGCATCCTGCTTATCACACACACACACACACACACACACACACACACACACACACACACACACACACACACACACACACACACACACACACACACACATGCACGCAGACACCTGAATAAGATGTATCTGTGTGTGAACAGATTATAGGAAGTCTTTTCCGCAGTGGATTTCTGAGGAAAGCACCTCATATGTCAGCAATTATCTTAATTGATAACATAACAATGTTAATAACTATCTATTGAGAGGTAACCTCTCTTTGCCCTTGAGGGCAAAGAGAGGTTACCTCGCCATATTTTCCAAACAATCGTAATTTGGTTTATAGGTTATTGTATTGTTTAAAATATACTTTCACTGTGTGATCATCACTTTTCTCAGCTGAGGAGCTTTGTGTGAGACAGGGACACTTGTGTAAGAAAGAAGCCTACTTATTGAGGAAAGTACTTTTGTGACATGATCTCTTCCTCAATGTCCATTTAAACTCTGGTTACGGAGAGGAGAAGAGGCCAAGAAGCACTTCAGAGATCCAGAACTCAGATGGGAAAATCTGTTAACCCAACTAAAAGGATATTTTCACACCTGATAGTCCAACTGGGGACAAACATTGTAACATTTGTTAAATGTTTGCTTTCACAGAACACTGTGTTAAAAGATCCTCAGAGAAACCTGTTCCCCTTGTCGCCTGTGGTGGCGCTGCACCGAGAACAACAAAAGAAAATGACACAAAAACGTCTGAAAAAAACATGAGCGCAACTTCCTTCATCCTGAAACGTAAACAGAAGTGGAGTGGCGTCAGATTTTAGTGGTTTAGGATTTCTCTTTTGACTTTGGCAAAAGACAACCAGCTTTCAGTTTGATTGCACACTCACACTTTGTCCTTTCTGGACAAATGAATAAGAGTTTGATTAAACAGGGCTGCTGTGAATCCACACTAAGTCATACACTCCAAAAAATATGGGCTTTTTTTTTTTTTTCGGAAGTGACAAAGCAAGTGGGAGAAATCCTTGAGAAGTGCTGCAGTTTCCCACAGGTCATGCAGGGGACAGAGCAAACATGTGGCAGAAAGTGCTTTGGTCAGATGAGACCAATTCGAAGCTTTTGACCTGTAAGAAAAACTCAATGTGCAGCACAAAACTAAGACTGCACTTTGCTCTCTTCACTCATCATCAATGATGTAAAAACATGGTGGTTGCAGCATCATTCAGTGGACAAGCTTTTCTTTTCAGTTTCAGTCAGAGTTCATGTGAAAGTGGATGGAGCTAAATTCAGGTAATCCCAGAAGAAAACCTGCTAGGAGCGGAAAAAGATGGTGGAAAAGGGTGGAGGTTCACCTTCCAGTCAAACAATAACCCCAAACATGAAGTCAGAGATACAATAGAAAAGCTTAGATCAGCATTCATGGGATGTAATATTTTAGTCTAGTTTTGAATCTAGTCAGAAATATATGACATGACTTGGTTATAATATCAACTTAAGGAGGCCAAATACAAGATGACAAGATTTTCAGATTTTTGTGTATACTTTTTTTTTTAATTGTTTGAAAGATGTTGTCTTTGTCTCTCACATAAACCCCAAATTAAATATTTAATACAACAGCGTTTTTGTGACGCTGTATTTTTTGTAGAGCTGTTATATTACTCTGATTTAACAGAATCAAACTAACTCTTGGTCTTATAGTCTAATTGTGACCATTTAGTTAGCTTAGAAACTTGTGAACAACATTTTAAAGTGTCTCAAATTATAAAGGTTATGGTTAAATCATCATAATCATAGGTTTGAAAATATCAGTCTGTCATTAAACTATGTGATATGTTTAATTTGTAATTTGAGTTACTGGAATGAAATAACTTTTCAAATATATTCTAATCCACTCACAGAGCCTGACTTTCAGGCCTCTCTGCGTTGAGCTGCCGCTCTCCTCATCAGCTTCAGGTTGATATCTGGTGATACCTGTGCCAGGTCTGAAGAACCCATCTGTTCTTCAGTGCAGGAAAATGCAAGTTCAGCACAGTTTGTGGTTTCATTTTAAACGACAGACACAGCAGCTTTGATTAAAAGGGACTCTAACATATCGCCGACCTTCAGATTCCTGCCGCATCAGCAGATTTTTGCAAATAAACCTATTTTTCTTTGCAGATTTGTCCTAGTTTATCAGTATTTTGGTGGTTTTATAGTATTGGGACATTTTAGCACACAAGGACAAGGGGGACTCTTATGTCAACATGTTAGCAACATGGAAGCTAAAAAGTTCAGCAAAAACAACCAACAAATCAACCAGCCTACCTACCTACCAACCATGGATTCTTACGTTTGTACAATGTTTTAATCAAACTTTGCATTTTTATTTAACACAAAAACAAATGAATAAAATATTGCTACAAAATCTACTCAATAGACAGAAACTTTAGTTACCAAACCTTCACTCTGCTATTCCCAATGTCTTACTGTTGGTCTACGGGAGTTTACAGGTTCCTATTTGGCTCTCCAAACCAACTTGGCCGACTCCCGTCTCATTAGTCTCTTGGACAGTTGATTTATTTGACCTTTAATCATACAGGTTGTCTCATTGAGATCCAAGATATCATTTACAAGAGACACCCTCACTCTACCTGCGAGCTCAGCCTGGATTTTCTGATTTTAGCCCTTTTTATCTGACATCTTGGTCATGATCCGTATGTCATCATGACAGGTGAGGGTGCATGCAGAGACGACTTTGCTTTTCAGTTCAGCTCATTTCTCACCAGCAGAGCAGCATCTCCTTCACTGCAGAAACGTCTCATAATCTGTCTATCCATCTTCCACTCTCAATACCATCAAGTGAGTGATCCATCTTTGCTCTAGTGCACCATGAAGGTCACAATTTGACGACCCCAACAGAAACCACATCATCTGCAAAAACAAAGATCACCCTTCACTGGAAAGACGTTTGACTTCATGACAAGAATGTGGACACGTCTCATGCTTTGGGTACTAATGCTACGAATGCATAATGTTCTATAAGTCGGCATAAAGAGCACCGATTTTACATGTATCACATGTTTGAGTTTACCAATGTGATTTATCAGAGCTCTTTGACGGACAAAAACAGAGCATTCGAATAGATTCCCTCTTTCAGAACACGTCTTCATTACTTGCATCCAGAGCAGAGAGAGTTCATCCGCGGTTGCTTGGAGAGATCAATTTAAAGAATAAACGGAGAGAAGCCTTCATCTCATACCAAGGAAATCCAACAAAAACTAGGCCAAGCTGTCATTGCAAAGCAAATCAAATAAAATGTTCTTTATTTCGGTACTTTGGTATTCTGCTTACTTCTGCAACTCTTTTTCTTTCCTCTCTGTGTGCGAATGTGTGTCATGAGGCAGATGAGGCAGTGCTGACAGACCATCTCTGAGGCCACACACTATGATGAATGGCAGTTTAAGCTGATGCTATAAAACAATGTCATCAGTTCACTTACAACTATAAAACTAGGCTGTCCCACATGGACTTGTGGTTTGCTCAATTCAGGACATGCTGTTCTGTTCTGACTTGGTAAAACTTCCTGAGATCCAGATCAGTTTACTTTTCTAATGCATCTCAATTGCTGCTAAAACTGGTCCATATTATGTCTTCTGGAAAATATCAACAAAAACAAAGACTCAAACAAATCTCAGTTTTAAACCAAATATGGAAATATACATTTCAGCCTGGATGTCTATGAACCAAGATTATCTTGAAGTGTCTGCTTAAAACATGAAAAACATGTAAGACGTTACATTCTGAAGGAAGCTGAAAATAAAAATAATTACTAGCCCACAGTATGTCTGTATTGTAAAACTTGCAAAGAGCCTAAATATACAAGGATAAATATGGTATTATTTAGATGTTTATTGAGTTTATGTTTAAATATTCTGTATAATAACTGATGAAAAGATTGTAAAACAAAAAGTTTAAGAGAAAAAGAAAAACTCCCACATTAAAGTTTGCAACACACTAACGAAAACCTTTCATTTCTTTTCCAGCCATTCCTAAAATGCTGTATTAATGTGAAGACTGACTACTAGATAAGGCTCAATTAAGGGAAAAACATCCTGTAAGATTTAGTTTGCATTTAGATTTAAGTAATGAAGAAAAGTCTGCACATTGGGAGTAAATAACATAGTTGAGGAGGATTAAAAAGATTTAGATTTTGAGTTGTTTTTGCAGGAAGTGATTGAATTGTTCTGTTTTCTTAAGGATTAAAGACAGCAGGAATGCAGCTTTGCAGTGGCAAGACTGTATAGATCTTGTAATGAATGTGTTCCAGGAGAACTCTTATTTTAAAAGAAAAAAGAAACAAGTAAATATATTTTTAAAAAAACTAAGACCCCTCTCCATCCATCTCTCTCTATTCCTGCGATCCTTGTCCTAATTTTATCAGAGATTTATTGCATAACAACTCCAAGTGCGCAGCAGTCGGAGCAAAGCTGGATATTATCCAGTCATTAGTTATAAAAACACGCAGCAATCCATTCCTAATCACCCAGTAATCAGCCTCTTAATTCACACAGCTCCACAGAGACAAAGCTTCTGTAAGCTTTCAACACTACTTAGCTCACTAGACGTTCTCTGGCCCGGCTTCACGAGTAACCTGATGTGAATTCACTCACCACGAGGGTTTTTAAATTATTCGAGTCGGCTGACAGCATGCATGACTGATTGACCAAAATACCCCCTTAACAATAACACAGCCTGAAGAGCTCGCCCGTAACAAAGGAGTGGAGTTATTTTTAAAACTGAGAGCCTGGAGTACTGAGGCCAAGGAGACAATTAGTATTACTGAAAAACACAATATCAGCATTTGGATTCGTTATTCCACTGTGTTCTGGGTCTCATGCTACTGTGCTGGCTCCAGACTTGAAGCAATACAGGTCATCAAACTATGATACTATCTCACAAAACCTTTTAAAACTTTAGAAAAATCTAATATTTACTATATGGCATAGGTACATAATAATGTTCTAATTAAATGCTTGTTAATGTTAATTATTAACCCATTTACTGAAATGTTGTTGAATAACTTTGTGGTTTTTCCTATGTGGAGAATTAGTAGAGAATCTCTTGGTTATATGTTAGGGATCACTGTCTTGCTTGCTCAGTTTTATCCTAAAATCCTTATCAAGAATGCTATTCCTTAAGTTACATCAGGTCTGTCAGTATTGTATGCTAAACTCCAAGAGAGTGTGCAACCTCATTCCTCCTCTACTAAGGGTGTGTGCAAAGACAGAGCGTTTGATGTTGGTCTCATCTGACCGGATTGTATTCTTCTCAGTAAATCAATTGATTTGTCAAATGATCTAGCATGATTTTTCTTCAGCAGTGGAGTCTTAAATAGAGAACAGGCAAAATTGTCTTTGCGTCTCAATACATTTCTTATTGTTGCCACTGGAAAAACGGTTTATTCTAACTGCATATCTATTTAAAATTCTCTGCAAGAGGTCCTTGTCCTTTGAGCAACTTTTCAGATTTTTCTTTTGACTCCTTTGTCATACGTATTGTCAGGAGCTGATGGTTTTATTGTCTGCTTTATTGTGAAATGATGTGCTTTTAACTTCCTGATGTGACACTTTTAAATGTGGACAGAATTACTTTCTAAATATTGACAGATTTAAGCAATTTCCTTGGTTTTGTATTCAATTTTTTACACACTTCATTACCATGTACTATGAATTTCAAATAAGTCTTCCTAGTGTATTTATTGAAGAAAACATGGATTATGGGAATTGGTACCAATAAGTCACATTTCTTTGGCTGGGCTCATGACTTATTTTAGAAGCTGAAACTTATGTATACCTTTCCTCTTCATGACACATTTTTTGATTGATGGATAATGAAATGTTTAACAATTTCTAAATGAATATGACTTATAATCCAGCACAACATGTTTTTTCTCCTCTTTATGATGTATTTTTTGGCTGATATGACTCATATAAAAATATACTGTGGGGCATCCTGCAGTCTGGAAAATGAACAGCCAAAACTAGTTTGATTCCTGAAAATGTTTGACCTCAAAAACTTTTGCTTTTATCATCCACTTCATAAAGTTTTCACCTAGTAGCTCTTTAAATGGGAGTTACTTGTTAACTTCTTGACTAATCTCAGACATTCTGGTAAGGTAATATAATATATCATACAGTAGTGAAAGTCACTTAACCCAAAAATCCAAACTGACTCTTTAACATCGATTCAAGACAGGAAGGTCAATCAGCTCGGAAAATGTCATGGTCTTCATCCTTTTTATTAATTTCTGTCACCATCTCAACCATCAAATGTCAAGATGAAACTGGCTCTCATGACGATGGCCTCGGGACATCAAGATGAAGATTTTTCTCTGCTGAAGATAAGAAATTCATGTATGGAAATGAAATAATAAACGAACTCTTAGATCAAAGCTATCATGGATTCAAGCAGACATATCAAAACTTCAGCTGCTCAGGCGAGATCTGGCTTTCATGGACCCCTTTCCTTCAGTGAAAGCACTAATCAGGAAGACTGGCAGGAACTGGAGCCAAAGATCCTCAAGTAAAGACAGGAAGTCCAGTAGAAATCTGTGTGTCAATCTGAAACGGCATTTATTATTTGAATCACTCAGATTACTGCTTCAAATGACCTCGCAACACAATAAAGAGGATCAATACTAAAATGGGTATGCATTAAAGTTAGGGTAATAAAGTAAAAAATTATAGACTAAATGTTAGCTGTGCATCAAGCTGTGTCTACTGAGTAAACTTCTCTGACACAAACTGAAGAAACACTTCTACAATAGAACAGTTTGTCCCAGTTTTATAAACCATTTCCTGCAAGTAAAACCTAAAAAAACAAAACAAAAAAACAAACTCTTACACAGCTAAAACACAGTAAAACCGAAGCATAATTGTGTCACAAATGAACAATTTAATTTTACCATGCGTCTCATTTCGTATTTCATTTTCAGGTAATGGTTGGAAGGATTTATTTTAGCTGCATTCAAGGCTGTCAGAAATAATCAGTTTTCTACAAAAACTGATGATTAAAGCGCCGTTTCACAACAAATGTTGTCACGAGGGACTTTGCAAAAATTACATTTTAATTAAAACAATAAATTTACCTGAAAACAGTGATCTGTGGAGAGGGATCTGGAGTGTTTCATAAAGGTGGCATATTCACAAAACTATGAAACACAAGAATCTATAAAACACAAACCTAATATGCTGGATGTGCAATCACATTCAATAAAGAACATGCATTCACATGAGACTTGACTGTTAGATTAAAAGTACTATTTGAATATATCAACCTTTAAGCGACTATTAAATATACTTTCCATTATGTCCACATTTCTGTGTTAAAAATATGATTTTTAATTGATCTGGTGAAATGCTTTAATCTTAAATGTCATATTTTCATTAACTGTGAGCAAAAAAATCATCACAATCATCAGTAATGAAGACTTGAAATCATCAATCTGTCATTTGGTTAGTATAGTTAGCTGAAATGAGTGAACTTTTCAAAAATATTCTAATTTATTCAACATGACTGTATATTAACGGTTGTTGTAACGCTAAAAGGTGAACCTCAGTCTCAAGTCTTTTGATTGTTATAATTTTTCTTTACCAGGATCGTTTTTAATGTCATCCATCTTTGTAGCAACTCTAACCAGATTTCCTTTCCTGGCTGAAGAACAAACATTCCCCACAGGATGATGCTGCCACCACCAGGCTTCACCAAGTTGATGGAGTCAGTTTTCTGCTACACATATCATTTATAACATAAGCCAAAAAGTTCAGATTTGGTTTCATCTCATAATGCGCCTGTGCTGCCTGTGCAGGGTTTGCTTTAATTTGAAATCTCCTCTCAATCCCGTGTAGTTTACATTTCATAGACTTCCCAGGTGCAGACTAAATATCTCAACATCATCTCTGCGTAGGCAGTGACCTCCACCATGGTGGGTGGCATCCTGTGTGGCTTTAAGAAGTTCCTGGTTTGACCTCTCATAGGCTGCAGAGCAGCGAGAGCTCAAGCTGCTGAATGTAAAAAAAAAAAAAAAAAAAAGTCAGGATGGAAGTGATATAAGCAGAAGGAAATAAAATGAAGTCAAAAAAACAAACTTGTGTAACAAAAATGATGCATACTCCACGCCTCCGTTTGATTTATGTTATGAAACTGGTTTTGTTGACTAACCTGGAACGAGTGTCTGATCATGATCTTCAGCAGGGGCACCGCTGATCAATCAGAACGCACCTTTAAATATGAAATGAGACGTGATGGTGGCACTTTATGAAAGAGGAAAACTATAATCATATGCATTATTAAGTTTCCATTTTGCAGCTTTTTGTTTATGGGGTCTCGAGACGCCAGTCAGCAATTCAGTCTAGAGAGGAGCCATCAACATGTTGGAAAATGATCAAGCTGAATCGAATGGCGACATGTCAACGTTCCTCGCCACAGCATGAAGGTTATGCCTCTCCATCTGTCTCCTGTTTGCAGCAACAGAGTTGTCATGATTTCCATCTGCTGGACTTTTTGGTTTGTGCTCAAAGAAATTAATCAAAAGACAGATAAAAATATGTTTCTATCCAAAAATAGATATAGAAAAAGTAAAAAGAAAAAAAGTGTTTAAGGAAGTAAATTTACATCTGGGTAATAATAGATTTTGTTTTGATTAAACAACGGCTGCCATCTGTTATATTCCAAAGGTTCAACACCGCATTAAATCACAGAGCTGCACAGGCGTCCTTTACATATCGGTCAGCAGATACTAGCATCTAGATATGCTAATGTTTGACCTTCACTATAAATAATTGTCTGCAGCAAAGTTATCGACATCAACATGAGAGCTGACTGTACAGAGCTGAAAACGTACACCTTATTGGGAGTGAATAACTGATTTTCCTAAACAGAAGCGTGAATAAATAACATTTAGAAGTTTCAAAAGTCTTATGAAGTCGTCAGCATGAGTTGAAGATAGTTGTAAACTAACAAATATCTAATTTCTACAATATTTCCTTTGGGCTTCATGAATTGGTTGAGACATGTGATGGCCTTGTATCCCTACTGTTTAAAAGCATGGATTATGTTTTTGTTTTGTGCATCTTTGTATATCACAAATTAAAAATTCCTCATGGAATCTCATCTTTTTTGACAATTTTGAGCTGAGTTGGTAGCAAATGAGGGCTTGTTTGGGATGATTTTATATGTGTCAATGTGAGAGATGCATGCATATTGCATATGTATTATTAAATCAATAAAGCAGTCACACAATTGTGACTTAAGTGGATATTTTTAAGACTTAGAAGGCCTCGAGGATATTGAAAAGTAGGTTAAATGCTCTTTATTTATATTTGGCTGAAGGTTCAAATGAGCACCTTGATGATATCTTCAGCATAATGACTGACGAAAATGTTAGCTGTGTCAAATATGAAATAAAATACTTTATACTGGGCAAACCTCAGTGTATAGCAGCTTTGAAATAATGCTGGTTAACGTCCTTTAACTCAACAAATCACAAATCCAAGGACACAACTGAGGAATTTCCTGCTAATGAGTTTTATAACAGCATGGTGATTATCAACGTCACAGAGTCGGACAGAACCTTTAATTTATCGATTGTACCAGTCTCATTGTTCCTGTCTACTCCTCCAGTCTCAAAACGTCCAATTTACACCCTGAATGGCAGTGAGGCCCTGCAGTATTGAGCTGTGAGTAATGCTGCTGTGACCTCTGCAGAGCTTTTCTCTGCCATTTTCTCATTTCGTGCTGGGCTTTGAGGTGACACGTCAAAATATTGACAGGAAAACACACAAGGCCTTTACACACGGTGTGATAACAGCACCATGGCTGCTTGGCAGACTTGGGGAAAACAAATCTCTCATATGTGTCACTAATATATCAGAGGAGCTGGAAAATTTGAAGAAACAATGGAAAGAATATTAAAGTAAGCAGCGAAGGGGAATAATGGAAGTGGAACAAATGTGACAGAAAGCAGCAACGTGACGGTCCCAGTAAACAATCATCGCAAATGAAAAAGGAAACTTTAATTTAATTCATTATTTACTGCAGAAAAACGTGTCTATGGCTGCTCAGTGGTTATCACTGCTGTGTAGCAGCCAGAAGATGCTGGGTTTGATTTCTGACCAGAGTTCATCCTGCCTGTAGCCTGCAAGGTTTCCAGGAACTCCTGCTTCCTCCAACAGTCTAAAAACATGAGACTAACTGGTCTCTCTGAATTAGTGTGTTCATACTTTGCCCTGTGATTGATTAACTAACAAAGGGCTTGATTTGTTTGACAAGGTGCAGTATGAAAGCAAATCGCATCAGCTGAAAATCGAACCGAGTCTAGTGGACTATGAGGTCTGAAAACACCCTTAGGGTCCCATACAAGTTTCCTATTAAAAACTAATTATTTCTGTTAAAGACAGTTTTCAGAATGTTAATGAATTTTGTCTCAAAGAAAACTATATCAGTCTGATTTTGTAATTTAACAAATCAATAGAAGAAAATTTTAAAAAGCTGCAAAATGAATCTCTCATCACTGCAACTCCAGAAAAATGACTCTTGAACATTTTACAAACCATAATGTTCAGCTTTGAAGTAACAGGCTTGTCATGTTTTATTTCTTTCTACTAACTGACTCAGACCAATGAACGTCTTATAACAGCGATTCCACGTTTTTCTCAGAGTTACATGTACATGAAACCTCGCAAGGATTCATAAAAGTAAGTTGGACTGGAATACCACTGACTAATGTCTACAGCAGCGGCTTTAAGAGACAGAATTGAGTGTTTTATGAAGAGGGAGCTGAATATAAACTGACTGAAGTGACAGCTGAAGACTGACAAGAGGGCTGAGGAAGCAGGTCGCCTCTTGACAGCAGAGACGCGCTGAGGAGCCGGAAGACGAGGCAAGCTGGCCAGACGCTCACAGGAGCCGCTCACACAGACTCCAAATGTCACTCGATGTGAATTAGAGATCTCCGAAGGCGGTTCACCCAGAAAGAAAGGGTGAGAGGGGCTAACATTCCTGATGGTTGACCTTTTAACTTAGACAGACTGTATTTCACATTTTGAATCCTTCATTCACTGTAGTGCTTTGTTCTCTTTCACTTTTCTCTCAAAAAAGTGGAAAAAAAAATCTCCATCTGTACTGTAAAGAATTGGTGATTAAAACTCTATTTAGAGGAGGTTTTCCTTCTTTAGAATAATTATTGTTTTGTTTTCCCAAACCGTTCTTTCAAACAAAAATCTCAGTCAACTTCTTTTTGGAGACGCCAAATTGGATTCTCCCTCCAGGATCACATGAGCGGCAGCAACAGTAAAAACACACATTTGATTTGAGAACGTTTGATGAATGCATCATGTTGTGACAGTTTTACTGTTGGAGTAAGAAATGTTTTAGTGTTTATTCAACTGATTAAACTAGCTGATTTTAAATGATAAAATCTGTTGGCACAATTTGGAAAGACGTAGCCTAAAGCATCTTTTACAGTGAGTGCAAGGATAATATTTGTGCATGCACAAAAGATCTTTGTTTATGCCAAAGGCATGCAGCTTTTGTTCTGTCTGACTGTGTGTGTATCCTCTCTGTTTCTCACCCTCCACTTACTCGCTCTCTGTTGTTTCACTCAGTTTTTAATCAACTGTTGGAACGCAACCAAAAACTTGGACAATCATAAAGAGCGGCAATCAAATATAAACAAGTTCACAGCTTTTTCTTTTTTTTTTTTCGTAATGCGATACAACAATGCATCTCTGTTTATTTCTGCAATAAAAACGTGTTTATTCTCCTTACTGCAATGAAACCCAACATCAACGAGATGTGCTGGATGTGCATCTCAGACTTGAAGCTCATTATGTTGTTGTTCTGCAAGAGTAAGTCTGTTTTCATTTCTCTCCTCTGTGCATGTTTATGCTTGATTACTCACTTGGCTGTGTCCTCCCAGCTACACCACTGACTCTGGTCCAGTTCCTGCATGTCTAGCCTGAATCTGGTCAGGCAGAACTCCTCGATCACGAACTCGTAGTGGGCTCCACATCCCAGCGCGGGGGAACACTGAGCCACTGGTGAGAGCACAGCGGGGGGGAAAACAGAGAAAATGAAGAGAACAAAGAAAAAAAGGGAGACAGGAGTTCAAACTTGTTATGGATGCAATTATATTCCAGCATGATGCAGAAAGCTGGATTCAAACATATATGTTTAAAATAATGTAGCACATGAGCTTTAATCATAGCAATGATGTTCAGGTCACCATAGCTGTAGCATATTCAGTAAATTAGAATATACTGTCAGATGAGGCCCATTACTATAAAGCTGTTATTATTATTACCTTTTGAAAATGTACAACTTTCATGCAGGTAGTAAACATACTTTTCATTCAGGCTGTATATTATTTTTTTATTGGTATGATGTAATATTTACATTTTTATTAACTGTAAGCAGAAAATCATCACATTGTGTTTCACTTAGTGAAAAAAAATCTGAAATAAATTGACTTTTGAGTATTATTCTAATTTATTTAATGGGTGTGTATAAACAAAGTACATCCTCTTCACTTCTAAAGCTTCATGTGTAAAGACACAATTGAAATGATTTGGTGAAATGAACGAAAACACACAATAAAATACACGTGTTCAGTATTTATTAAACAAATATCTATAAACATTTCCTTATTCTCAGGTCTGTTTGTGGTGATCTAATTGTGCTCGCTGCTGTTTTTCATGTAAATCTGTACTTGTCTCCATCAGCTATATAGTCTTTCGTCTCTCTTTTATATCTGGACAAATATCTGTGTTTTTATTTAATAACAATTGATAACTGGTAACTTCCTCCGCTGCTACTTTCCACCAGATTCTCTTGACACCAGAAAAATTTAGTTGTTTTATATTTGACTTTTTTTTTTTTTTTTTTAATATTGTCATTATTCTGTCTGTTTCTTGTCCCTCATCTACTGATTTGAGTTTGAACTTGACAAACAAATAACTGTTGTTTTCTTCCAACTAATTCATGCACTTTTTCCCTCCCAGTGATGCTTTCCATCCTACCAACCATGAGTTCATTCCAGAACAACCTCTGAAAGCTGTTTTCCACCCACTTCTCCTGCCTCTGCTCTACCTTCACTTTGCTCACTCTCCTCATTAGAGGTTAATGATAACTCTCTGTTATGTACTAAGCTAATGTCTGGATCTCCTAAGTCGTCTATCTAAGAAACCTGCATGCAGCTGAGACACTGAAGGCTGTGTGCTGACCTGAGAGATGTTCAAAGAAAACACAATAATTCCAGCTGGTTTTAAAGGTTATCAGTCATTTTATCCCCCGCCACTTCGCAAAAACGGCTTTTTACAAAGATAAAATTAATAATACTCTTAAGGTCAAACTATTTTCCTTCTTGCAAACAAAACTCCTTCATATTTCAGTTGCTTCACCCACATGTCTTTGAAAAAATATTAACAAAACACCAATTTAGGCTTCATTAGACATTTTTTTCCCATTCAGTCTCATTTTATAGCACATATGATTGTGAGGTACCAATTTATTAGTTTTGATTTGGGAAAGTTTTACAATATTATCACTATCATATAAAGTTTATTTATGTATTGCATTTAAAATTATGAATATAAACATGCAAAAACAAAACAAAAGTAATAGTAAGAATATACAAAACAGACATTTTTGTCTACCAAGGATGGGAGTGCATAATATATCAGAGAGGAAAACCATTTCAAGATTTTAAAGGGAC
>NW_015113586.1:0-4638 GCF_001443285.1 Poecilia latipinna
AAGTTTTAAATCAGTAGGATAATATTTGGGGAGAATAGAGAGGGGATGCATATTGTGGCAGGCTGGAAACCTATTGCCAAAAAATGCATCCCTGTTCTAACTTTAAGAAATAAAGAGTTAAAGGTGAAATAACTTTCTCTACATAATCAGAGTAGTTCCATGAAATGCTGGTATAAGTTTTAAATCAGTAGGATAATATTTGGGGAGAATAGAGAGGGGATGCATATTGTGGCAGGCTGGAAACCTATTGCCAAAAAATGCATCCCTGTTCTAACTTGAAGAAATAAAAGGTTAAGAGTGAAATAACTTTCTCTACATAATCAGAGTAGTTCCATGAAATGCTGGTATAAGTTTTAAATCAGTAGGATAATATTTGGGGAGAATAGAGGGGGGATGCATATTTTGGCAGGCTGGAAATCCATGTTGCCAAAAAATGCATCCCTGTTCTAACTTGAAGAAATAAAAGGTTAAGAGTGAAATAACTTTTCTACGTGACCAAAATAGTTCCATGAACTGCTGGCATAAGTTTTAAATCAGTAAGACAATATTTGAGGAGAATAGAGAGGGGATGCATATTTTGGCAGGCTGGAAATCCATGTTGCCAAAAAATGCATCCCTGTTCTAACTTGAAGAAATAAAAGGTTAAGAGTGAAATAACTTTTCTACGTGACCAAAATAGTTCCATGAACTGCTGGCATAAGTTTTAAATCAGTAAGACAATATTTGAGGAGAATAGAGAGGGGATGCATATTTTGGCAGGCTGGAAAAGCAAATTGCCCAAAAATGCATCCCTGTGCTAACTTGGAGAAATAAAGAGCTGAAAGGATTTCACCTTTTCTACGTAATGACACTTGTTCTCTGAGCTAATGCTATAATTTTTATATCAACAGGATGGATGCAAATATTTTCAGGCTCATTAATTAAAATGCATTAACAGACTAGAAAGTTAAGCATGATGTAAAATGTTCTACATAATGGGCCTCTGTTTTGTAATGCTTTTAAGCTGTTATGGTATCAAAAGACAAAGCTGAGAATTTCAAACCATTTGCGGAGAACGTTTTCAACAGACACGGACTGAAAAAAAGTTCGACTCATATGTGTCAATAAAGGTGTAAAAACCGTATTTATTTCAAGTAATTTGCGAAATAAAATCAACCATTTTAGGGATTACATGGTTAAGAAACGTGATAATGTTACAAATATCTTTAAAATTTCCTCTTCGGTCATATTTCAGTCCGTTTTCTCGTCAATATGCGAGAGAACAGAGCGATGCGCGCTCCCGCGAGAGGGGATGCAATTTTGGGCAGGCATGCGTTTCTGGGCATAACACCGGCACATGGGTATGTGCCGGTATGTGTCAGACCTAGGGGAATCTGGGGCCAGTATCAAGTGGTGCACAGGCAGATGAATCCTATGCAACCAGATCTGTGGATCACAGAGGAAGCGAGTCGTAACACAGTATCTCTGGCAAGAGCTTGTTTATTCTGAGTCGCGCATGCCCAGAGCCAGGAGACTCGTTCTCCCTGTGAGACCCACAGCGGCACGAGAGCGCCCCCACTGGCAAGAAGACAAATGCACATGACAAATACGTCTATGAACAATAATAATAATAATAATTAAAAAAAAGAAAACAAGACAAGACCAATTCTGTTTGAAAAAATAGGGATGTATTTTTTTTTTACTGTTTCTCAACACAATATATGTTTATCTGCTCAGATGGATCATTTTCTTTTTCCCAAATACACGGAAGATGGAGTTCTGAGAATATGATGATGATTCTAATTCAGATTCAAACTTTCTTCTTCACAGGAACAAACATCGCAAACAACAAAGACCTGAGGATTGTGATGGTGGGGAAGACTGGGATTGGGAAGAGCGCTACTGGAAACACCATTCTGGGTCGACCGTGCTTTGAATCTAAATGCAGCGCAACTTCCATGACTGTTGACTGCTCCAAATGCTCCAGTACTGTGGATGGACAACCGGTTGCTGTCATTGATACTCCAGGTCTGTTTGACACCAGGTTTGGAGAAGATAAAACCAGAAAAGACCTGGGTCAGTGCATCTGTTACGCTGCTCCTGGACCCCACATCTTCCTGGTGGTCATTGCAATCGGCAGATTCACAGCAGAAGAAAAACAATCAGTGCAAATGATTCAAGAAATCTTTGGAGAGGCAGCAGAGAGATACAGCATGGTTCTGTTTACCCGTGGAGACGACCTCGAAGGCACCACCATTGAGGATTATTTGTCTGGATCCCCAGACCTCCAGTATCTGGTGTCCAAGTGTAACAACCAGTATCATGTCTTCAACAATAGGCTGAAAGATAAGAAACCTCAGGTCACTGAGCTGCTGGAGAAGATCAGAATGATTGTTGACAGGAATGGAGGAAGTCACTACACCAATGAGATGTTCCAAGAGGCTGAGAGGGCGATCGAAGAGAAGAAACAACGCATCCTGAAGGAGAAAGAAAAGGAAATACGTAAAGAGAAAGAAGAACTGGAGAGAAAAATACAAGAGAAATATGAGAAAAAGATTCAGGAAATGAAGGAAGAATTCAAGGGTCAACGGGAGGAGATTGAAGCCATGAGAAATCGACTAAAGGAAGAGCAGGAGAGAGAAATTCAAAAGGAAAAATCTAACCTGCAGGCCGTGTATGAATCCAGAGCCAGAGATGAAGCTGAACTCTTTAATCCTCTCTATCATCTGTCAAAAGCAGGGGAACATGTTGCCCGGGCATGTCAAATAATGTGAGGTTACATGTTGTCACTTAGCAGCTGCTACACATGATAAAGCAGAACTACTTAGCATTTCTTTCTTTATTGTCTCGATAATTGAGTTAAAGCTCCAGGTAGTGATGTAATTCAGCTGTGACCTCTGTATCTCACACAATATTTCTCCTGATGTTTAGATGCTTGATGTAAGATGCTAAAATTGTTTGCATGTGAATTTTAGCCATTACCTTTGTCAATAAACACGGTTTCATTAGAGGAAAATACTCCAAATGTCTTCATTATTATTTAATATTATCTGTTGAATCAAATTTTCAGTTTAACCAGGTAGACCAACCTTCCCTTTTTATAGTAATCCAAGCTTTAATACAATGATGTGAACAAGGTTATTATTCTTCCATTAAATTGATTTATTAATTTATATCACAGAAATTCACCACAAATGCCGCCTCAAAATTACTTTTTAAAAATATACAAGTCCTACTTTGCACCAGTAATATTAAAGTTTAGTTCAAATGGGTTAATTCTAATACAATCCACTTATTATAGTCAGATTCAGATCCTATCTACACAAAAAGTGGGTAAAATTTACTCCACAATGGATGATGGCATCAAATGGAAAATTATTAATTGAATAATATATGCTGTTTATATGTTGTTGAATCACAATCATTAAATATAATTGGTTTATTGAGTTATTCAAATAAATGTCTTAAAAATTTGTTGGATTCTTGTCGACAGAGGAAATATTTATAAATATTTAGCTGACTTGTAGTAATTAAGTCTAAACCTCCTCGTATTTTCTAGTTTCTTTTTGAAGTATGTTTTGTATTAAATACATTTGACAAATATTCCAGAAGTGAAATCATCTCTGCAGGTCTGAGGTGAAGTCAAATAACCATGCATTTCCAGTTTCCTGCATGGTTATGTGTTTGCCACGTGTCAGCAGGGACTCTGAAGTTTTATACAACATCCAGACGGGACTCTGGAATCTTTCCACGCTTCCCTCAGGCTGCTGCAGGGCGTGTTCAAAGGCTGGGAGGAGAAAGGTCCAAAACAAACCAAAAACTGTCACTGTTTTACACTATTCTGTTAGTTAACTCGTGATTCATTCTGGCATTTAAAAAAAGATCAGTTTTATGCACTCCAGCAGCTTGTAACAAAAACACAATTTATTACCATTTTTGCTTAAAATGTGTTTAAAATACCAAAGAAAACAGACTGATAAACATGATGTTTTTTTAAACTAACAACCTTGTAACTCAGTTTATTAATTTGAACAATTTGTTTTTTTTAATAAAATGTATTTAAGTACACCTAACTCAGATATATTTTATTAACGTAACTGGTAAATAAAGATAATACGTGTTCATTCACACATACTTAAAAGTCAGAAGCTGTCAGAAGTTAGCCCTTCGGAAAGATGCCGGGATTTTCCCCAGGCGGTTTGACACCAGGATTGTTGAAAATTTAACAAAATGTGATACATTACTTCCAAAATGTATTTAATATTAGGTAATTATTTTTAAGTTGTTTATTTTAAAACTTAATTATTAATGTCAAGGAGGGTTTAGAAACTAGCCCACTTATACCAGCCGTCCCTGATGCCAGGGATGTCCAAAGTGTGGCCCGGGCCATTTGCGGCCCTCTGGAGGATTTTGTTTGGCCCCTTGGATCACGATTCAAGAATGGAACAAAATGCAATTTTTGCAGAATTTAAACATTTTCTCGGATATTAAATCTTTTTATGTTTGTTTATGTCGATGCAATGTTCCTGTTTTTTTTGTTAGTTTTTTTTTTTTTTTTTTTTTTTTTTTTTAACTTTTTTTAAAAAAAAAAGGGCCCCCCAACCTTTTTTGCCAAAAAAAAAAAAAGAGGGAAAAAGTTTCAACCAAAAAAAAAAAAAG
>NW_015113586.1:7654-51971 GCF_001443285.1 Poecilia latipinna
GTTTTTACGGGTTTAAAAATTTTTATTTTTTTTTTTTTGGTTGAAACGATTCCTCTTTTTTTTTTTTTTTTTTTTTTTTTTTTTTTTTTTTTTTTTACACTTTGTTGAAATAAACAAGCGCTGCCCAACCTTTGTTGCCAAAAGAAAAAAACGAGGATAATAAACTCCTGAAAAGTTTTGGAAAATATGTACCTTTCATTTAATACAGCAATACAGCAACTGTGCAAGATTCTGTTTATATTTTGGATCAACAATGATTTAGTTTCCTTTTCTACAAAAATTAGACTACTTTGCTTTAATAGTAGATTTTATTTATAATACCCTTTATATGTTTATTAAAAAATATTGTCTATTTAGTATAATATTGAAGACTTAAAAACAACAAATGTCTTCAGAAATAGAAACCTTCCCGTTTTAATTTTTAAAAATGTGGCCCTCGGGTTTTCTCAACTCAAAGTTTGGACACTACTGGTCTATTCAGTGGAAGAATATGGTTATTTCTTCTCCATCCCGCTTAATGAAAGCCTCTGAAGGGTTATGTAATGGTTGGCCCTCACCGTCCCGCCCTGTCTGCACCTGCCTCACGGGCCTGGCTCTGCTCGGGACGCTGGCTCCACGTAAGGAGGCTGCAGCCAGATGGGACGCCTCGGCACGCCATTCCTCCAGGCTCCTGAGGTTGGACTGCCGTTCCCCACAAACGACTCTTCCAGTACTTTTCCTTTGTAAGGAGGGACAAATGGGAGGGGGTGAGGGAGACGGATAAATGTGTGAATGTCCACGTCGGAGTCACATTCAACAGGGTCCAGGATGGAGTTCAGAGGAGTTTCTGTTCTGCTGGGCGTCTTGCTGCTCATCCACTGCTCACTGCAGCAGACTGCAACCAGGAAGAAGCCGGTGAAGAAAGGTAGATGGATAACCTCACCTGCATGATGAACACTGCAAAAGCAACAAATCTTACCAAGTATTTATAGTTTAATTTCTACTCGTGCAAAGACAAAACTAACTTAAAAGTAAATTATCAGCAAGATGTAGAGGCTTGTTTTAAGTTAATAATTCCTTAATATTAAATAAAAAGTGCAGATAAATTTACTTATAACAAGACCATTTCCCCATGTTATAAATGAAATAATCTGCCAATGAAATTAGTATTTTTTCATAATTATAAGGTTGTATATTTTTGCAGTGTACTGTTGTATCATTTTTGTTGTGCAGATTGTTTACTCAGATTTTGTTTTAAATCAGGTACATTGCAGGATGCTGCTGTGGTGGAGCTGCAGAAACGGATTGATGAAATCATTCAGGATCTGAACCTGCTGAAGGAAAAACAAGCTCTGCAATCAGGTGATCTCAAACTAGAGCAGATGATCAGAAATGTGTTTCCAATCTAGAAGCTTCTGATTTTATTACCTCACACAGATTTTATCATCGTATTTACTTAAATTTCACATGTACAAATATTTTAATCTTGCACTGTGTTGTTTCCCATTACCATTCAAATTGAACAAAAAGTCCTTAGAAAGTACCATGTTTGGCAAATAGTAGTTTTAAAGTAAAAGTAACTGTGCAAATCCTTTCTACTGATCCAAAATTCATATTATTAATAATAATATTTCCCAGTAGAAAACCTTATTCTAATGCTATGTTTAGAGTTTGGATCCTGAATCCATAAAAAAGTTCTTCAACTGTTTTGCTACACAATTACCAGCTAAACATCTTTTAACATGTTAGTAAATCATTTTTATGTTTCTGTTTTTACTCACTTTTAATGGAGGAAAAAGTTTGTTTCACACCGCAGAGATTTGAACGTTCTCACAATAAAGTACTGTTTAAACATTGTTAATAAAAACCAACTAGAAAATCTGAAGTAATACTTAGAACAACTTTTTTTACCCTTTAAAACTTGTTTTAAGGTTTAACCATAAATTGATTATGAAGATTCATACTTTGTACCATGACCTTTGTCTGAGGTCGATTGTCATTCAGAGCATGCAGAGTGTAACCAGCCTGCAGCCAACAGTCTAAAAATATCCTAAATATAAGAAACAGCCTGAAAACTTCAACATCTGGTCCACACATGTGTCATCTGTTGCTCTGAACACAAAGGACGTCTAAGTCTAAGTGTCTAAGTTTGAACAACATTACAGACACAAAATATTCAAAATTTTATTCTATCCTCACTTTCTGAGGTTTGTTACTAACTGTAAAGCCTTGACCCGTCACTCAGGTGGGATGACCTTTTCAGCCCACTAGGAGGAGGTTGGGACATTGTTACATTTTTATTTATAAAACCATGACTGAGTTATTGCCCTTCCACATCTGTGATCTAATCACACTGAGAAGTTATGATTCTTACTCTTTGCATTCAAATGATAATTTCTTGCTCTCTGTGCCATTTTCCCACAATTAGTGAAAAGGTCCTTTATTTATTCTGCTCCTTTTAAAATTTCACTTTTAAGTCTAGACTGTAGCTGTCACAGAAAAAATGAGCATGTTCATATTTAATGTAATTTTCCTTGTAAGTATTGAGAATATAGTTTCTTTTGTTGTATACTGACATCTGTTGGTGGAGTTGTGTATTGCACCGAGACGTGATAATACACAGAGCACAACAAATTAATTTTTCAGTTTTTTGTGTTTCTATGATGTAAAGCAATTATTGCTGAAATGTGCAAAACAAATGAACTTGATGTGGCTTGAATTGAAGGATGAAATCAGGTTTAAAACACACCAACCGTCTCATTATATAGAGAAAATAAAGTCTGATTTCTCAAGATTTAACTCGTTCCCTCGACAAAACCATGAGGAAAGTAAGCTGTCATCTCAAGAAACCAATCTGGAAATTAACTTATCTTGAGAAAACCATTGGGAAAAAAGTGTCTGCGGAAAGCAGGAAATTAACTCGTTAACTCATGAAAACCATCAGGAAATTAGATTATTTTGAGAATCCTGGAGATTAAGTCATTATCTATAGAAAACCATTGGTAAAGTAAGCTGTCATCTCAAGAAAACAATCTGAAAATTAACTTATCTTGAGAAAACCAGTGGGGAAAAGTGTATGCAGAAAATGGGAAAATAAATCGTTAAATTGAGAAAACCAGAAATTTGGGGAAAAAGTGTCTGTGGAAAATGTCCGCTCTCGCTTTCCGTACCTACCGACAACAACCAGAAAATAAGTTAGTTTGGATTTAAAGCAGATCATACGGACAGTATGTGTCCTAAATGTTTGGGCAGAATTAAGGCTCACATGGTATATTAATGTATTTTACTTTGTATATGAGCTTTATTTTGTTTGTATATGTTAAACATCTAATTCGTGTTTGTGTATTCAATATCAGTGAAGTTTTTCACTGTGTTTGCTGGCAAAAGACAACGATAAAAGCAAAGCTGGTTACCTAAATGTGATTTTATCTCCCGTCACAGTTTGTTTAAGAGGTGAGAAGATCCATAAGAAATGTTTCTTGGCCGACCCTCTGAAGAAGCGCTACCACACCGCCAGTGAGGACTGCAACTCCCTGGGCGGCGTCCTGGCTACTCCGTCCTCCAGCGAGGAGAACGACCGGCTCCGGGACTACATCCGTCAGAGCGTCGGCCCGGACGGGCAGGTCTGGCTCGGCGTCAACGACATGACCATCGAGGGCCAGTGGATGGACCAAACCGGCTCCAGCATCACGTACAAAAACTGGGACGCGTCCAACTTCAGGTCTCCTCAGCCGGATGGCGGCAAGTCGCAGAACTGCGGCGCCATGTCGTTGACCGGCGGGAAGTGGCTCGATGAAAACTGCCGCGAAGAAAAGCCCTCAGTCTGCGAGTTCAACATAGTTTGAGCCAGAGGTGCAAAGAAAGAAAGTAAAAGTACTCAGTTACTGTACTTAAGTAGATTTTCAGATACTTGAGTATTTATCTTTCTTATACTCCCCACATTTTAAGAGAAATATCTGTACTTTCCACTCCTTATATTTTCACATATGATGAAAAAATAATGACGAAAAAAATCCACCGCTCACACAAAAAGTGTTATAGTGTTGGTATTTCAAAGCAGAAGCAGAACACGAGGAAAACAACATGGATGGAGGCTTTCACCTCGCCGTGATTTCATGTGGCCTTTAGTTAGAGTTAAAGTTAGAGTGAAATATTCACTGCCTTTCAAAAAAGATACAGAGAAAGTCTTCTAAATATGCAAGGTACAACTCAAATACTCATTTAATTAAATTTCATAGCAAGCAGAACCACAAACATTCAGCAACTTTTACTCAGCAACAGATGTTGCTTTTAGAAAATTGAAGTAAACGCCAATAAAAAAGGAAACGTTTTAGAAGAATGGGCCACATATAGTCTGTTCTTGTTGCTAAAAATACACTCAAAAAATTCAAAGATACCAGAAAAACCATCAGTAGTTAAGATATTGCCTGTATTTTTTGTTGTTTTATCAAACTTGCTAGATTTTACATTTTAGATCGACAATTCCCGCTTGCTTTTCTACTGAAGTCAGACTTGTTTATTTTAATAAGCTATTATGTTGGATTTTCTCCAATTTTTTAGAAAAATTGTTTAAAAATCTACATTTTGTGGCCCCCAGTTGCTTTCAGTTTGACAGTTTTTGGCCTTTAGGTATAAAATTTGTACACTGCAGCTTTAACCTGAGTAACATCGTACACAAACATTCGGAGATGCAAAACATTCTCCGTCTGTTGCCTCATTTAAAAAATCCTCCCATGTTGTTGACTCAAAGAACGATTAGTGACGAATTCGCTGCTTTGTGCAATTAAATCACCCCGATAGAGATTTAGTTTGAACAAAAACTAGACCGTATCAGTATTTTTTTAATCTTTATGCCAACACAGAGCATGTCGTGAACTCTTAAAAGTTATGCATTTTGTATGACTAAAAGTTCTTACTTTTACTAGAGTTTTCTTTTATAAAAGTATCTGTACTTCTACTTGCGTAGAGGCTGAGTATTTTTGCCACCTCTGGTTTGATCCTGTTTATCTCAACATGAACTCTGCACTTTGTTTTAGCTGCTTTGTTTTTGCACTCTCCCTGCTACCTGCTATCCTAAAGACGAGTTTAAACCAGTGATTTTCAGCTGCATCCTGACCAAAATGACATGTGGAGGTCACAGTGGGTTTTATCTTTGACAAAAGTGATGTGCTGGTATGTCATTTGCAGCGTTCCTTGTGGTTGCAGTAAAACCAGGAGGAATACAGTCCATTCTATTAAAAAAGAAAAACAACTGAATGCAGTTAAAATGGCTTATTTAATACTCACTGAACAGAGTATGTCCAGAAAAGGTGCTGGCATCTTTTCTGGACATAAAATATTGGTTAAGCATCACATTTTTTCCTCTTTTAAATACTGAATCAGTAGTCTGAGAACCGCTGGTCTAAACTGTATTTAAATGAAAAGACACAAAAACTGAGTAAGACTTTGTTTTAAAGCAAATTGACCTTTTATGTACCAGTCCTGTATTCTTCTGTAATATCTTGTGTGATTTATTCTTTCAATAAACTTTGAATATCAGTTTCTGCACTTGTTGATGTAAGATCACTTAGGTGGAAATAAACGGGCAGCTGAAAAGCTGACGTGTAAAGAAAGGCTGCAGGTTCAGACATAAAAATCTGGCTTCTTCAGTTGTTTTTTTCCAGTAGTTTTCCGTGGCGCCTGTTCTTCCTTATATTTTTCCATGACTCCAAACTTCTGTGGCTGAATTCACTGCAGAATGAAAAGGTCTAATTTCCAAAAGTCACTGCTTCAGTCAGTGACAGAAACCCTCAGCATAATATGCTGAGTTTGTCCCCTGATTTAGTTTATTTGATGAAACAATCAACACATCATGAGTTTATAAACTGCAAGTTCTTTCAATTCAGTTAAAGCAGCAATAAGAAACATTTATCATATGTTCAATTGATAAAATATATGTATGTGACGTGAGCAGAGACAGGATACCCACTGTTTTTATTCTGTACTTGTTTGTGCTACTGCTAGCTAGCTATGCTAATGACATTGTGCTTCTAAAAGTAAACGCTAAATGGTTTCTTCTTTTTTTTTATTTACACGTTTCAAGTCAGAAAATTTTTTTGGAAAAACCCTTTCACGTAAAACTCCTTTGACAGGATTGAACTTAAATCCAATATGGTGGCTGAGAATATGAAATGCAGTTTTGGCTAAACGGTACTTTTTCGGGTTAGTATGTCATTAAATTCACATAAAGAAAATAATTTAAAATAATCTGTAGGATGTTGGTAACATTGCACACCTAAAAACTGAATCTCTGGCAATAAATTATCATGAGGAAAATCCATCTAACATTTCTGAAGCATAATATTCAACAATATACCGTATTTTCCGGAGTACAAGGCACACTTAAAAGCCTTTAATTTGATCAAGAAACAAAAGAGTGTGAAAAAGCTCCTTCTAGTGGATTAATTATACATTAATTATGGTTGTACTTACTGACTACAAAGCAATTTTGTGTTGAATACGGCGCTCTGTCAAAACATTTGTCACATTATGGCTACCGCTGACTGACTTATCTGTTTTGTTTCGCTTAATGCGCTTTTTATATGAAAAAAGATCGAAAATAGACTATTCATTGACATTGCGCCCTCTAGTGTTGAAAACACGGTACTTTCTGTATTTTATTTAAAAAAACAATGGTGACAGGTTGAGGCGTTTCAGTATTTGATAAATTTATTGGCACTAAAGCTCAAAAATCCCTAATTTTACAAGAAAAAAAAAAAGAAAACATTAAATTGAGTGGTTTTCATAATCTGAAATGAAAAACAGACTTAAAAAAATAAAAAAAGAGGTGGTTTTATTAAAATTAGAAATTGTGCCTCAAAAGGGACAACAAAAAGTACAGGGAGATGTACCTGCAAAATACATAAACAGAAATTCTTCCTAAGAATTCTGTAATTTTAATTTTAATTTTAGATTTGTCACATTTTCTCCCTGTAGATCAGTAGTGGTACATTAGTTTGTCTCCCTTATTTTTTAAAATTCACACTTTTAAAAAAAAAAAAGAAGTAGTCAAAGGCAAAACTGAAATAAGTGTAGAAAAATATTTTACAAAGTTTCTGAAATTATTTTTGTTGTTTCTCTTCAAAATAAGCATAAAAACCAGTCCAAGAAGTCACAGATTTTAGTTTTTAGCTTCCAAGTCCGGAGCTTTAACACTCTTAAGCTCAACTCCTAGAAAGAGCGGGTCCGATTCCCAAAACTATTCCCGCAGAAACAAGGCTCTTCAATCCTTAGAGCCCTTCAGATAGGTCAAAGGTCATTAACATGGAGTCCTTTCACGCTACAAGCTCTCGTCCATTATTGGCAGCTGCGGCTCCATATCGGCACCGGACAGACGGATTGTGTTCATGTCTCCCGTGCTTTTGAACGTGTAGAGTTCGTTATCCATCATCCGGCGGTCCTGGAAGCCCAGGCTGTCCTGCCGCCCGATGGGAGTGCGCGGACGGGGCGGCAGGAAAGTGTCAGAGGGGCTCAGGAAGGACTGGTACTGCCCCTTCGGCTCTGGGTCGGGTTCCTTGATAACCGGCAGTGTATTGTCAGTGGGACCCGTGAAGGTCTGGTAGGAGTCCACCTGCATCCCGTTTGGGATACTCTCGTTGTCGGTGAGGAGGTGGCCGTAGACCATGGAGTCGTCTATGTAGTCGTAGACGTGGGAGTCGTTGTCGGCCCGGGTTTTGACGAAGTGCCCATCATTTGGACGGAAGATGTTTCCCTTCCCCATGTAGATGGAGGATTGACTGTTCATTTTTGATTTCTTTTTCCTGCAGGAAAAGATGAAGAGAAACATGAAACACTAACATCATTAAAGATTATCTATTATGCTTCCCTGAACAAGGTTAGGACATCTCTGTGGACCATCCAAAACATTTTAACTACATTTTTTGCATTAAATCATTCTTAGATAGTGAGATTTTAGTCTGTTCAGTTCTGCTTAGTTCAACCTCCTTTCAGATCAAGCTGCTTTAGATCGTCCTGTCACTTTAAATCCAAATAAGCTGCTGCTGGCCACAAAATCCCAACTCAATGCTTACACTCAGTTTAAAATGACTGCACAATTATGCAACCATTCATCTTTGAAAAGCAGAAGTAGAGTCTCCTGCACAACCAACAAGAATGCTGTTGATGCTCTAATTTGCACTCACTGTATTTACGTGTATATTGACACCAGGTGTAAACAAACAGAAGAGTTGAAGTTATTGATCAAAAGCCAAAACCAATGTTTTAGCATTTTACTTCCCCTTCAAACACTAATAAAAATGTCTTACCGGACAAAAACATGCTGCTTACCTTAGAACTACACATACAACAACCAGTATCAGGAGCAGAAGCAGAACAGCCCCGACTAAACCAAGAAGGATGGGTAACAGATCTGTGGAGAAGAAACAAAAACATACTGAATCTGTGTTTTTTAACTGTCTTGAATCAATCACCACAGTGATTCCTTACTGGTCTTTCTCTCAAGAACAATCGTGGCTTTGACATTAAACTGGTCGCGCCCCTCTGGCTGGCAGTTGGTCACGTTCAGGTAGAAGCTCTGACGGGCCGTCGTGTTTTCTGTCCTCATCTTTTCGCTCTCGTTGATGTCCAGGAGATCGCTCCCTCCTTCCTGGTGCTTCACATTGATCCTGGTGTGGCTGTTTTCGCATTCGAGTCCACTGATGGCAAACTTGATGTGCGCATGGTGCATCCAGGGAAGGTCCACGATCCAGGAGACAGAGGAATGGGGCTTCATTCCAGTAGGCCAGTTTGGGGTGACCAGTATGGTGGGAGAAGTCAAATTAGGGCTGATCCTGTAGATGATGGTTTCTGAAGAAGAAATGGAAATAACGCAGAATGAGCTTCTCTAAAAGCAAACAATACTGCCCCCGTGTGGAGGCTGGAGGGAATGAGAAAATAAAAACTACGTCCTACAGATATATTTTCCTAAATTACAAATACCTTTATTCCATTACTAATAAGATTCAAAATGCTAAGAAGTAAAATAAATCAAAACCAAAATTTAAAGATAAAATTACCATTTTATATTTTATTTCTTAGATGTGAACATAAGAAGAACTGGAACTAAATTATGGGTGTTTTGCTTATGAATTAATGCTTCTTAAAATCACATCTTCCACCCCTTTTTGATTCAGCCAGAACATGAGAAGCAGCCAGCGAACAAGTTTTAACTTGTTTTGTTCAGGTGTTGAAAAACACCAAATGATTGTGACTCAAAACAATCTACATTCCTGTAGCTTCAACTGATTCATGCAAGTTGTAAAGACAGATCATGTGTTAGTGTAAAAATGAGCACTTGACATTTTTTCCAATAATTGACTTCCCACTTATTTTGTATTTTAAAAATCCCCGTTAAGGTAGGTTTATTATGACGATGTACTAGGACCATTATGGACAGAAGAAAGGAAATAAAGTAAAATAAAATCAAAACAGAACATTTCCACCAGAAAGCTCACAAATTTTGAAATTAATCTCAGAAAAAAAAAACAAGGAAATTTCTGAGCTCCAAAGTCAAAAATTTGCAAGGAACAACTTTATAAAGAAAAAACTTTTCTGAGTTTGGAAAGCTGAACATTCATCTTTTAAAAAGTCAAATTTGACTTTTATAATGTTAAATTTTTGAAAATTAAAAAATAATTGGAGGTTGGAAAGCCGAAAACTTGACTTTTGTAAATTTCCTGATGTTCATAAGTCGATAAATTTCCAAGAAAAAAAAAACTAGGACTTTTTCAAATTTGGAAAGCTGAAAATTTGACTTTTATCAATTTCTGACTTTTAAAATTTTCCACTTTCCAAACTCAAACATTTCCAAATTCTTTCAAGAGATTAATCTAAAATGTCAAACTTTTTTCTAGCATATGTTTCACTTTCAAGCTCAGAAATTTCCACATTTTTCCTGAGATTAATCTCAAAATTTGAAAAATTTATTACTCCTTTTTTTCCTGTCTTAATATGCCACTGTAGTTTATTTCCTCCACTGAAATAATGGAAAGCTGGATTTTCCTCAGTGTGAGCTACCATAAAACAAATAAATTAAATGTTTTCACACCTTTTCAGCAGGAGAAAAATTAATGTGCATCTCCTGTAAAGATGTTTCCAAGGCAGGATCAATATATTTACAGACATATCATTCCTAGCAGCTGTAGAGCATAAATTATTTCACCTTTGATCTCCGGACTGACGCTGACATCGAGCAGAGGCTCCTTAGACCTCTTGACGTCTTGCGGCGTAGCTGTGATGGAGATGTTGGAGTGAATTTGGAGTTTCTGGATCTCGCCATTGGAGCAGAAGTTTCCGATAAAAGAGCCGTCCTTCTCGCCGACGCCCACCACAGACGACGGATCGCACTCCTGCCCGGGCAGGGACTGCCGGAGGCTCCCGGTGGGAGACACCAGGTCCAGGGTGGCTTCATGTGGGATGGTGAAGAACCACGAAAAGCTGTGGAGGGGCATCGGCAGGCAGGGATCCAACGTGGGAACAAAGAGGAGGGTCGGAGCGCACAGCGATGCATTTGGACAGGCTGCAAGGAGAAGGGAGAAAATCTGTTCAAGAGAATAACTTACTATCCCTTTCTTACGCAGTAAAGTCTCATTTAATTCACTTCACACAGAATTATCTACTTAAAGCATTTATTTCTGTTAATTTTAAGTATTACACTGCAAAAACACAAAATCTTATCAAGTACTTCTGGTCTAGTTTCTACTGCAAAGATCTTTATAAGACAAATTTAACTTAAAAGTAACTTTTTATGAAGTTATACGAGTTTGTTTTAAGTCAATAATTCTTTAATATTGATGAAAAAGTAGAAGTTCCACTTCTAACACAGGAAAAAAATATTACAAAAACTAGGCAAGAAAATAACACAATCACACCCATTGCATAAAATTTTACACAATTTGAATAAAAACAGGTAGAAAATATAAAATCTTCTGATTTCCTCATATTCACCGACCAGATTAATGACGCTTAAATTCACATTCTCATCCTTAAATCTACATTTATTTATACAGTTTTAATAAAAACAATGTCATAATTTCCTTTTTCCTTCAACACCAGTTAAAGAGAACAGATGAAGGATGGAAGAAAATTGCTGCTGTTAAAATTAAGTATTGTTTTGTTTCTTAATCTTATTATTAGCGTTGGGTATATTTTGCCAATTTTATAATTGTTCTTATAATATTTAGTACATTTTATTTTCTATTTTATCATTTATGCTGTTTGTTTTGTGAAGCACTTTGGTCAGTTGAGTCTGTTGTAAATGTGCTATATAAATAAACTTCATCATTTCCTTCTTAAACAGAGAAATAAGCTTGTTATAAATTAAATGACCTGCTAGAGGAACTGGTACTTTATAAAAAAATATTTATTTTATTTATATCTTTAACTTTCACTAGTGACCAAAAGCAAAAAGCTCTTTGTAAACTTTAGAAAATTATTGGGGTTTTTTACCAATAAGTTCGGTTGCAGTCAGACGAAGGTCCTCGTTCGGACAGTCGAGGAAGGAGAGTTTGGCCGTTTCTCCTTTTGCCACCTTTATCGTCTTTTCCTCTTTAGAGTCCTTTCTTATCTCACAGAGAGGGTCAGAGCCCACCTTCTCAATCTGCACAGACACTTCCTGTTTGGTTAAATCCAGCGTACAGAGAACTAGGAGAAAACAAAAGACGGAGTTTAGACTCGACCAAACATGATGGTCCAAGTCAGACTGTTCCCAGATCTCACCTGGATGGCCGCTCCTCATCACAGAGACGCTGTAGCGCAGGCTGAGTCCCGGCAGCGTTAGGTTTGTTTTGCAGTTCTTCACCGTCAAATTAAACCCGCCCTGCTGGTGCTGAGGCTGCGGACCCGTCAGGGACGTTCTGGTCGGGTTCTTGCCCTCTTTCTGGTACTCCACCTCCACCGCGGCGCCTTCTTCCAGACACTCTGGGGCCGAGTGCTCGCTGAACTGAACTGAGTAGTTGTGCATTTCGGGAACGCTGAAGTCCCACAGGATCTGCTCGTCATCTGGGAAATCTTTGGGATAGTTGGGCGTGATGAACTCGGTGTCTGACACGCCGCGGGGCAGCTTGACTCTCACTATGGCCGTCACTGGAGAAACACACACATGAAGAGTCGAGTTGGGAACCTTTTAAAGAAAAGGTGAACCAACTGCAGTCCGCTGACCGACCGCCGATATTTAAAAAGCCGATTCAGATTTAGGCCGATACCAATTTTTCTGTCTGAAATGTTGCTAAATACAGCAAGAAAGTTGCTGAATTTGGTAACAATGGAGTGACTATTGTTAACTGTAAACGCTCAGAGAGGACAGTTTTTGATTTGTAGACCTTTACTGAGGTGGATGAGATCAGCTTCACATGCAACCATCAGCAATCCCCCAAATGAAGGAAAGTGTTGCTGATAAATGGGCTGGCCAGTAAATTGGTTTATTCCTAATTTAAAGGTATTAAGACAGGATTTATAAACGTCACATGACGATGATAGAAAACTTGTACCGTCTGCTGCACTGCAAAAACTAATCTTACAAAGCATTCTTCGTCTAGTTTCTAATCAACTGACATGTAACTTTTCAGTAAGATAGTTAATTACTTGATATTGATGAAAAAGTACTAGAACTAGTTGATAGGGGAAAGTGTTGATCATCAATAATAAGGAATTGTTGATTTAAATCAGGAGCATCAAACTCGTTTTCATTTTGGGCAAAATCAAACATCTAATTGTTCTTACAGGGCCAGTTGTACCAGAATGTGTTGATAAAACCCATTAAACTGTTAAATTATCAATACATATCTGTTTAACATTCAATAAGTGTTTCTTAAAATTAAATCATATTGAACATCTTTTCACTCTGATCAGTTCATCCAGGGTTTTCTGATTGTTTTGTGTTTTTTCTGCAATTAAAATCACAGATTTTAAAAATATTAGTAAGGAATTTTTACAATATTCACACTAATGTATGATGTTAAATGTGAGTTTTTATTATTTGCCTTATCAATCACAGACTATAACCAGTAAGGCTGAGGCAGCAGTCACTTAAACTCAATGCTTTTGGATAATTTTGAGAAAAAATTTCAGTAAAATCAGAAAAAAATCTGTTGATTTTGTGTGAATTTTGCTAATTTGTGAAAAACCAGAGGGACGTATTGATGTAATTTGGAGTCTGGAGGGCCACATAAAGAAGCTATGGCAGGCCAGATTTGGCCCCCGGGCCTTGAGTTTGACACATGACTTAAAACAACCTCCTATATGTTGCGCTAAAGTTTCTTGTAATTTAGTTTTGTCTTATTCCAGAAATTAGAAACTAGACCAAAATACTTTTTTTGCAGTGTAATGATTAGATTTACATAATATATTCACCTTCTTACCAATATTGGAAAGCCTTAATTTATGATTCTCAGCCCAGGAAGCTCAGAAGCATCCCGAACAACCCGACCCAATTCATCACATCCAGCACCAAAGGCAACAGCAAAAATCCACTTTTATGCAAATAAATTGGATTTTATTTGGTAAAACGCCTTCAGACAACATTTGTTTGTATGGAACACATCTGTGCTCTTCTGCAGTATTAAACAAGCCACATACCTTCTGAGTAAGGTCCAACTTTAAGTTGGAAGTCCGGAGGGTCCAGGTTCACGTCCGATGGCACCGTCAGCATCACACGGCCCTTGTACTGACCCAGTACTGAGGTCACCGGGCCGCCTTTGCAGAAAGTGCCGATGGTTGCTGGGGCAGCGCGGTGGAGGTAGAGGATGACGGAGTAGGTGTGGCCATCTGGACACGTCCCACCGTTGGGAATCTGTTGCAATCCAGGTCCTGGAAAGTCCAGGTGGAAAGTCTGAGTGGTGCCAACCTTTATGTCCCAGGTGAAGGTCCGGTTGTAGTTGGGAAAAAACCCGTTGTCGGCCTGGACGGGTTTGCCTGAGCAGGAAGTCTGTGTGCAGTCTGACGACAAAGCAGAGAAACAAAGTATGGATTTATTCTGTCGTTTTATTTTTTCAGAACAGGCTTGAACAAGGATGGCGCCCCCTAGAGGACATGGGGAGAAATGTTTCTTATGCGTCACCTCGCAAAACGTTAGCTTTCCCTCGCAACGTGTTGCCATCTCTTGCCATCTCTGTCATCCCTTCCAAGATACAAACAAAAACCTCCCGTAAGAAGGAAAGAAACAAAAAAACATCCAAACTATTTGGACTATTTCTGAGTTATTTTAACGGGTAATAAAATCATATCTGACTGTTTTTATTGTGTCTTTTTGTCTGAATGATGTTTTCATGTGCAGATCCATCTCTACACAATCAGACATAAACATGCAGTAAATAAATCCAGTTTTTGCGCCAAAGAGTTAAGAAAATAACACGTTTTCACTGAGGCTCTTTAAATGTATATATTTGAAATTTTAAATGGACATTTGTGACTGTATACAAAATAGATCAGGGTATATTTGCTTATTGCGAGGGAACGCAAAACAATAATTCTTCCCCATGTCCCCCAGCGTGCAGCGTAAATAAAGTTTAACAGCTGAAGTAAATAAACTGGATTATTTTATATGAGAATGGAGATGTTAGGAGTTTTACCAGGTTGCAATTATCTTAAAGTCCTGGAAACTATATTTAATAATCAGCAGCTCACACAGGAGCGTCTCCATTTAACTTAAAATATAAACAAAAATGTGATTACATGGTTAACTACGACGTCTGCTGCTTGAGAAAAACCCAAAGTTCAGGCTCTCAGCCAGTTAAAACGCTTCATATGTGGCTACTGTATTCAGAGATATTTTTAATTTCATACCAATATCTTTGTTTATTTCCACCGTGAAGACTTTCTGCGGCTGAGGACACGTAAAATCCACCGAAGCGTTGCGAAGATTTTTCAGTCTGTACATTTGAGGTTTGCAAGTCTGTTTGGACGCCTCCGTCACGCAGATCTGACAGTCTGCCTCTTTGTCCACCTTCGTGATGATGAGGTTTGTGTTGGGGTCAGAGGTCACATACATGGATCTTCCACCTGAATAACAGAGAAAGCATGTTTTTAAAGCACGTAGAATGGAAAATGTTGATTTTTTTCAAAATAACTGGTTTCTACAACGGAGATTAAGGACAGACTAGGAAAATGTTACAAGGATAAAGTCAAAATAATTTGAGAATAAAATCAAAATATGAGAATATAATTACAATAGTATGAGAATAATGTTGAAATAATACAAGAATAAAGTCTAAATATCTTGAGAATAAAGTCATACTATGACTTTTCTCAGAGTATTACAACTTTAATCTTGTATTAACTTTATTCTCATTATTTTGACTGTAATCTAGTTATTTTATTATTTTCACAGTGTGGTTCTAGTACTCCGTCGTAGGTTCCTTCATTAAATGTTAAACTATTGTCTCACGGCTCGGCACTGCCGTTGAACTGAACACGGTCCGGTCCAGTTCTCCTTCTTTGGGAACGTCCACCGTCACAGTCGTCTTTCCAAACAGCTCCAGCTGAGACGCCGTCCCGTCTTTGCAGTAACTGCTGGTTCTCATCTGTCCGTCGATCCTCATGGTACTGACCGTGTACTGAATGCCGCCCTCACAGTTCTCTGATGCAGATTTTTCCTTCAGTCCAGGAAACTCTAAAGTTAAAACAGTTCTGTCTGGAACAGCAACGTCCCACGTCAGGGTTCTTCTGAAGCCCTTGAAGAGATCCGGATCCATTTCGGCCGAAGCCGGAGAGCAGGACGTCTGAGTGCATCCTGAGAGAAAACAGAAAAGAAAAACCGATCAACCCAGCTGAGCCACAATCGGCTTCAAAAAGATCCAGAGCAGAGAGTCAAACTCATTTTCGTTTTGGGCCAAATTAAGATCCTAAATGCTCTTAAAGGGCCGGTTGTGCCAGAATGTATTGATAAAACCTGTTAAAATATTAATAAATTCTTAAAATTAAATAATATTGAACATCTTTTCAGTCCTTCCAGAATTTTGCGATTGTTTTTGTGATTTTTTTTGCAATAAAAAACTAATTTGGAAATATTTTCGCTCATTTATGATGGTAAATTTGACTTTTTATTCCTGTTTTTATTCATGGACTATAATCTGACATAAATCAAGGCTGAGGCAGCTGTTTAGTACAAGTAAGGAAGTTTTTGACAATTTTTAAGAAAAATCTGTAATAAACTCCCAATTATTAGCGCAAAAAAGTGTGGGAATTTGTTGATTTTGCATAAATTTCCACGATCACTCTCAAGAAACTGGAGGGACTGATTGATATAATTTGGTACTAAACAGATAATAATGGCATTGATTTGATTGATTACATTATATTTAAGCACACTCAGTGTTTAGTCTAGAATCTAGAGGGCCACATAAACAGCTAAGGCGGACTGGATTTGGCCCACGGGCCTCGAGTTTGACACCTGTGACCTAGATAGAGTAAATTCTTACCTATGTTTGTTATCATCTTCACGGTGAACACGTCTTCGGGTTTCAGGCACCTGAACTCCAGAGGGAGTTTTTCTGCACCTTTTAGAGTCTTTTCTGTGGCGTGGCAGTCTGGACTGCCGCCGCTGGTGACGCACACGTCACACTCTTCCTTCCCAGGATCCCGGGTCAGAACCACAGTGGAAGCAGGACCAATAGTGACGGTCATTACTCGCTCTTGTAAAGAGATTCAAGACAAATAAAAAGCAGTTAATCAATGCTAATCACTTTGTAAGCTCTGCATAAAAAAGGCTCTGGATGCATTAGACCGTATTCTACTGTTTCATTAAGCCTACACTGTAAAAACAGAAAATCTTACCAAGCATTACTGGTCTAGTTTCTTGTGCAAATATCTTAGTACACATGAAATAAGACACAATAACTTAAAAGCAGCTTTTCAGCAAGATAGAGAAGCTTATTTTAAGTAAATAATACTTTAACATTGATTTTAAAAAATACTTGGCAGATAAATTAACTGCTTTGTCTTTCAAGTTTGCTAAGATATTTGCACTAGAAACTGGACAAAAAACAGATTTTGTGCTTTTGCACTGCAGTGGGTTGGGTGACCCTCTGACCTTTAAATCTAAGTGGTTGTAATCTTGATTATGTGAATTATTCAGTTTTTCTATCAAACTGTCTCTGTTTAAATTATTTAATGTAATAAAAATAAATCCGATGAATGCTGACGGCTAAGTATTGAGCAACAATAATCACCAGCAAAACAAGTTTTCCCAAAGTTAGCCACATGCTAATCATCGAGTACAGTGATAACATTTTCCTGTAGCCTAATTATGTTCAGCGCAAAACTATTTAAAGTCAGACACTGAAAAATCTCAATTTGTATGGCGGATAGGTCTACCATATTGTTCTCAATGTGTATTCTCAAAACAAACTGGTAATTCTGGCAACATGCCATCCGTAGCGGCTCTGCTGCAGTGGAATAACTCTGTTAAATGAAATCTGGAGACGTAGGTATGATTAATTTATTAATAAGTGATCGCTGTGATAAATTAGCTACCGCTGCTATTAGCTAATCTAACATTGTGGTGGTTGATTAGCTAATTTAAACACCCAAATTAAATTTCCTTTTATTTCTAACTGAACCAAAACACTCAGAATTCCACAGCACATCTACATGTTGCGGTTGTCATAGTCAAGCTAGCATGACTGACCTACTTCCCTCTCCCCCGTTATTTTTTTTCTGACCTTTTTATTTAGTTGTCCTAGTGTTGACAACTAACAGCTAGGCACCGAGTCCCTTTTTCATTTAAATATCAAGTGTACATTTAAGATTTTGAACGTTATATTGATAATTTAACAGCTATAATGGTAGTGGTCGTCGGCCAGCTGATTTTGGAGATGGGAGTCGGGGGCGGGATCTTACGCATGTGACATCACGCTGCAAGGGATCCATAGGTCCATAAGGCAATGGGACTTTACTGTATCGCAAAACTATTTTGCCCTAAGATCAGTTATTGAATCAACATGTCGCTGAAATATCTGTATAAAGAGCTGGATCAGTTCTTACTCATTGGTGCAGCCAAGGCTTGAAACAGGACCGACTCCACCTGTGTGTTTGGTTTGGCCTCCAGGGTCACCACGCCCTGATCGGACAGGTCCAGTTGGGTCTCGCTGCCACCCTCACAGTACCGAGTCAGAACCTCTTTGCTGGTTTCAGATGTGACCGCTGAATACTGCCGTCCATCACTGCAAGGGTGTGGAGCCTTGGTCAGTCCAGTCCTGAGGACCTTCAGACTCACGAGGGTCTTTTCAGGCGCCTTTAGCTTCCAGGTGAAGGTTCTGGAGAACTTCGACAGGAGGGACGACTGGACTTCTACCGTCGCTGGACTGCAAGCATCTTTTGTGCATTCTGCAAAGTGGTTTAGAAAAAGGCGAAAGCCACGATAGTTAAACTCGTAAACTCGTTAAATTGTGGTGCTAGAATAGCAACAATTATTTTAGTAGTGGATTGTTCTGATAATCAAATTAAAAAGTAGCGCATTCTGCAGATTTTTCTTTTAAGAATTTTAATACAATATTAGAAATGCATTAAAAGATGCAAATAATTGAATTCTTTTTTAAGAAATATAAAAAGATTTAATACCGTAGCATTCCTTTGATAAATCTGAATCATGTGAAACTAAATCTTTGCCACTTGAGGAGTTTTGACTAAAATGTATTTAGAAATAAATGTGTTTTTATCTTAAATGCAAAATGTACAACTTGTTTGTACAGTTTTGATTTAATTACTGCTCTGAATGTTGTTTTTTCTGCAAATGGTCATTTTGAAAGTCTGTAAACTTCAGTTAATGATTAATCAGTCACTAAATTAGTTGATTATTTCAATAGAAAAATCCTGCAAAAAAGTGGAATTTATCCCAAGATAAAAACATTCCTGATATGCTTTTTGCAATTGTTTCTCACTTTTAAATAAGCAGCGATAACATTATAATCTCCTCTTCCTCTTAGCTGAAATTTCACAACATTTACTCTTGTATTTTTTTTTAAATTTGCATGAGCCAGAGTCCAGCGATAATCAAAATACTTGCACACATCTATTTCTGCATAAAGCTCTTCTTAAAGAAAAGTATTAAAAAGGACAAAACCAACAGAACAAATAAATTGGGATTAAACTTACCAATTAAGCTGCTGATTGTCACATTGTACGACTGTTCGATGGGTTGGGGGCATTTAAACAGCAGCTTCACCTCCTTTTCAGGCTCTAGTTTAAGAGACGGTTGGCAGAAACTCTGGGCGTCATTAACGCCACTGACGGTGCAGACGGTGCAATCAGGCAGCTGGCTGGAAACGGTGACCTCTGACCCTTTATTTGGCTTCACCGTGGTTTGAAAGGGCTCTGAGGGAAACATTACAGAAACTGATTGAAAACATGTATAAACACCCACAAAATCTGAAAACATGATGCTAAAAGAGACGATAAAAACCAAAACGCTCCACAAGCATCAGAAAGCATGTCAAACGCTGCAGTTCATGGCAGAGCGATTAGAAACCGACTGAACAAGCATTTCCTGTTTGGCAGAGTTAGGCGGGGAGAATCAATTAGTTGTTTGTATTTCGCAATATGTCTGGTTACAACCCAAATAGTAAACATTTTAAACCATAACCATTAACTTTAGATAAGTTTACTTCATGTTTTATTCATTTTCTTTTCCATTCACAATCATGCATATAGACATTCGTTTTTAGAGACGGTGATTACGCTCGACCGACTTTCCTGTGTGGATCTCTGAGTCAGAAAGATAAACTCACATCAACCTTGGCTTCGGCTTGATATTGTGAAACTCAATGTTTCAAAATTATAGACAATTATTATAATGGCAAGAGTGGATTTAGTGGCTCAAGGATACAATATTTAAAAAGAAAATAGTACAGAAAGTCAAGGTACACAAAGCTGATTGACAGCGCTAAGACCCTCCTCCTCCTGGCTCTGATTGGTTGTTTTTGGTCGGTGCATTTTGTGAAACAATAGCAATAGCAGCTCAGGGAGGAGATTTATCTTTTCACAGATTATCTGTCTCATAGTATACCGTCTCAACATGGTGACAATCTTAACATTTTTTTATAAAGGTTACATACTGCAGCTTTAATTAGTAACAATAACACAGATAACAGCAGTAATTATTTTTCATATGAAGTGATGACCAGATTCTTAAATTTTATGCTGTTTTATGTTTGGACATTGCTTGATCTTCGTGTTTAAACCATTCTGCAGCTTTACATACCGTTATAGACCAAAGCTTTTGTATGTCAGTTTAAAAAAAAATTGCCTGTCGCAATAAGCAATAAATAAACAAGCTCAATAATTTCCATTTTCACAATTTTTTTCTACCAAAATTGGAGGACAAACTCTTCAGTCTGGTGCTATCCCCCCTTTCTTTTAAAGAATTAATTTTTAAGGATTTTGTTGTATTAAAGCGAACCTGTCACTTTTTTGTACTTCCATTTGTGTTCTAAAAAAGCAAAAAAAAAAAAAAAAAAACAGAGCTCTTTGGGGAATAAGTTAATGTTTTTTGGTGTTTGTAAAATGAGGCATTTAAAAAAAAAAAAACATACTGTTCGGTAACTTTCCGTGGGCACTGAGCCGTTTCCTAGCAACCTCAGCCGAGCCCAACCTCGTTACCTAGCAACCACACTGAGCTCCAGAACTTTTGGTCAGCTTGTTTAACAATGGCTTTTTTAAAGAGCAATTTTGTTTACATAGACTTAATAACTCATTTTATTTGTTGTTTCTGTTGTTTTGTTTGTTTATTTTGGATATTGTTTAAAATGTCTTCCAGTTTCAGTGTTAAATCTTCATTAAATTTCTAGTTTGTTGACATTTGAGAATGAGTTCTTGCATTATTATGCCATTACCATTATGTTACACAGAAATGGTCTCAAAACAACAATGTTATCGTTTATCACAATAACTTATGGGACAATTCTCAGAAAAATGTGTTGTTGTGACAGGCCTATTCAGCACCGACTTCACTGCAGACCATTTATTCATCTCCTGCACCCTTTTACCATCGCTCATAAACAACATACTTAATCACCTCCCCTCAATGCAAATACCAACCACTAACTCAGAGGGGGCAAACCACCGTTTATTAGTTAAAAACCATTTCCTGAGGCTTAAAGCAACTGACTAAGAAGGAGCTGACACAGACTCAGACTCAGCTACATGAGAAACTGATTGATAGTCATCCAGGAAATGACTGGTGAAGCTGGCTAAGAGAGAGCTTGCTGGTGACACATGAGCAAACACTGTTGCCAGGCACACCTATCCAACTGACGGAAACGATAAACCAGAGTGACTTAATTAGAGTAAATCATGAGTCATAGTAAACAAAATCATTAATTTCAAGCTCTATTAGGAAACCTGCACCTACAGTTTTGCACCAAGCAGATTGCTAAGCATCCATCTGGCCCTTACTTTGTGGCCTATATTCGATAGGAACTAAGTAACATTCCTCTTCAATCGGCTTTGTGTTGACATGACTGCATTGCATCACACACAAAAACCTGTCGGCTGCACAGCCATCGCTTGTTCTTCCACATCCTAGAGGCATTTCTCTAGATTTTCTCAACCAGCTTGACGGTCAGCATCATCTTTTTCATCTTTTTGACTTGAATCAGAAATGTGGCACCAGGACTGCGATAGAGGTTTATCTGTAAAACGTTAGTTTTGTAGCTAAAACTTGAAGTTTTGTAGCTAAAACTTGAAGTTTTGTAGCTAAAACTAAAAGCAGGTTGGAGTTGTGCTTTACAGAAATGCTGCAGTGGTTTTAGAGGAGGATCCAAACGAGGCTTTACCTCCAATGGAAGTGAGAGTTTCCATGCAAACTTTCATTCCAGACAGTTTACAGTTTCATTGGAAATTTTGTCCATCACAAAAACAGATTAGATGTATCACTTCACTGGAAAAACAAGTATTTTTGTAAAGTTTTTATCTTACTATGTTAAACAAACTTACAAGTGATTTTTCAGCTAAATACGTGAGCTTGTTTTAAGTCACTAATTCCTTTATATTGATTAAAAATAACTAGTTTCACTGGTGGATTATTCCACTTATGACATTTTTCCCATGTTATAAGTTAAACAATCTGGCAGTAAAACTTATAATTTTATCAATATTAAGGAGTTATTGACTTAGAATAAGCTCCTATATTGTGTTGAAAAGTTACCTGAAAGTTAGTTTTGCTTTATTTCAAGATATTTGCCCTAGAAACTAAACCAAAACTACTTTGCAAGCTTTTGTCTTTTTGCAGTTCTGATCTGAACAGGATAAACAGCTTTTTATTAGCAATGCAGGAGTCAGGACCTTTCAGCAGTAAACAATGAAAAACATTTGATCATTCTTATCTGTAAATCGTAGAAATAATCATAAAGCTCCTCGACAGAGCTAAGTGCAGTTTGTAGAAAGACAACAGAGTTTAAATCCAAACACTGTGTGTAATAAAACACCCACCAGAATCATACTTCAGCAGCAGATTGTTGGTCAATCATTAATGAATGAAGTCATGCCTCCAGGAAGGAGGCTCCATTAACGCCTCAAAGCTTTTGAAAACAGAGAGCTAAATATAAGAGCTGAGCAGCTCAGATCACACTGATGCGATATTCCCATCATAACTGAAGAGGCATTAATGTTCTTTGCTATTCCAGCCATAAAGTACCGGGTGATTCAAGCTGAGCTCATCTCAAGTGTAAGTGACCCAAAAAAGGTGAAACTAATCAAAATGGTGAAGTTGGCGTCCGATTTGTACCTGAATAAAGGGCAGTTCTGCTGCTTTTAACAAATTTAGTAAACATTTGATCCACTAGTCAATGCATTCTCTATAAATTCGTTTTCTGAGTTGTGAAAGCTTGATTTAGTTTATAAAAAAACTAAAAAAGCTGATTTCTTTAGACTTTCCTTAGTCTGAAATCACCTTACATGACATCTTCACAAAAATAGCTTTACATTATTCACACAGGATATAAAACAGTTTGATTTCATAAAAATTAATGGAATAACACTTCTACAAATGCTTATCTATATTATCTGTAGTCTGCCATTAATGTAGAAAAATTTGGGCCATTAAAGTGGTTTAATGTTCAGTCTAGGTGGATCATGAAAGGCTTCAACCGTCTACATTTGCTGATATTTTAAGACATGATGAAAGGTATTAAAAATCACAAACTGGATTTTATATGATCTGTCATTAATGTGGGATGATTTTGTCTAGATTTGACATGAACGGTGGTTTATTTTTTTCAAGTCTGACTAACGTAGAGTCAGAGCAGAAAAATCCTTTTAAAATTCAAACTTTAAAAGTTACAATCTATACTTTGTCAGTTGTGTAAAAATAATTATGTAAAGATTGTGTCTGATTTAGTTTTTAAAGCCAGACCTAATATTAAATGATTTCAGGCCAAAATTAAAGTTTTACTATTATACTTTTTAGTTTTTAATCGTAATTCATCTAACTGGGGTCTTCAACGTCTAAATTTGCTCTTCAGAAGCTGAATAAAGGTCCAATTCAGGAATGAAGACAATTATACTAAATATCAGACTGCATCCCGAAATATGTGTGATAAAGATAAAATAATCTGTTTACAGTATTTTATTAAAGCCTGTCAAACATTATTAAATGAGTTGGAATAGCCCTTTAGTCACATACCATGCTGTGAATCAAACACGAACTTCAGCGTCATGAAAGTCTTAAACAATAAGGGCGTTTCTCAGCGCATATTTTATATTTTACACATTTTAACCCTCTTAAACATTAACATATGACGTTAAACACGAACACAAGTCTGTAACAAGTTAATATTTCCAGCTGCCAGATGCGTTTTTCCCTCACCTGATGAGTCCACAGATGACACAAATAACAGCGCCAGGAGAGCGCATGCTCCACAAAAACCCATATTCACGCTATGGAAATCCTCCCGATTAAAAATAATAATAAAAAATATTTAAAAAGAAACAAATCCAGACTCGCTTTTCAGACGAGCAAATGCATTATTTTACGGTCACTTTCCAACCCGCAGCGAAGGCGCTGACAGCTACTTCCTGCTCCAGGTTTCTTGCGCAGGAGCGGAAGGCGTGGCCCCACAGGTGGGTTACCTGTTCCAACTTGACGCCGTACGGATCCTGCCCAACCGTTGAGCAACAAAACACAGGAGACTCACTCCACGCGTGGAATGAGAGGTAAAAGTCATGCACAGTGAGTGTGGCACAATGGGCGCCCTATTTATAAGCAGCCAAGCATGCCAACAGATGGCTGGCATGAGGCCGTGGATCCCCAACACGAGGCGTGGGACGGGCGTGGACGGTCCGGAATAAGTTCAGGGTTATTAAGTTATTTAATTATGTTAGAATATTACAGGAGAAACAACCCAAACAGCGCTGCAGAGAGCTTATAAAGGAGGCAGTATCTGTCGAAACAGGCAAATGAGTAAGGAAAAAAGGTTGCCATGCAAAAATGAATGCGTGCTCAGTCAGGGGGATTTTTTTTTTTTTTTTTTTGTTCCCACAGTGCAGCGACAGTAAATATGTGATTTCCTTTGGAGGCCTAACACTCCCAGAGCTGCAGAGGCTTGCTCCTGCCGCCACATGCCTCACAACGCAGACATTCCTGCTCAGGAACATACCTGAGGGCTGGACCACTTTCAGACACCATGTTGGATTTTAATCCACCAAACCCTCATTTCCATCTCTCACTTTGAATTTTCACTCAAATTCAAAACAGTTAAAGCCTCTTATTTTAAATGTCACATTAACATTAAAAATCAAAAAGAGTCTAAGTTTCACTACATTTTTTTTAATGTTTTCGCAAATGTTTTAAGTTAAAGTGTTTATATTAAACATAAGAATAGGCTTTTTTTTGTTGTTTTTTGCAGAACCAGTCTGACGGCATGCACAGTGGGCGTTTTGCTGCTGTTTCTCCTCTTAACAAGAGGCCCTCAGAGAAGAGTCAGCAGCTGTCAAACTTCCCCTCCCGTCCCATGAAACTGATCCGGAGCGCCACACATGTTGCTGCTGCCGCTGTCAGAATCACCAAATCTACTGCAGCAGCTTGTATTTATTAAAGAAAAAATACTCAGATACGATGAAGATTTGGACAGTCCACATGGAGGCAGTAACGCATTAGTTCAGAGAAAATGTTTTCATGTTCAGTGTTTTACATGTGCAGACCAGCTGCAGAGAATCACAAAACATTATTTTCTGTTTGTAACTAAGGCTTGATTCATTATCAACCTGAGGTTCAGATCCAGTTACAGAAAAACCAGCTTGGCTCAGTTCAGATTAGTTCAATTCATTTAATTAAAATCAATCAACTCCCCAGATCCAATTGCATGTTTTTAAGTTTAAGTTTGAATTTACTCTGGACTCGTTTATAGATTTATATTCACATTTGTTCTTTATTCAATTTTTGTTCATTTTATTTGACACTTTCATTACAAATTTTATATCACAAATGCTTATATTTATGTTTAGTATTCAACACTTTGAATAGGTTGTCAACAAATAAGCAATTTCCCTTTATCAGTTTAACCCTAGTTTAATAAGATAAGATAATAATACTTTATTGATCCCTTAAGGGGGGAAATATTATTAATTCAATGTGTTTTAGTATTTAGTTCAATTACAATTCAGTCAAACTTAATCATTTATTACAAAAGTTATATAACTTTAACAAAACTTAAGAATCAAGTAGAGAATATAAAAAATATCTAAAAACAACATAAACATCTGCATATTAATAAAGTATCAACAGATGAAATACAAATAAAATCAAACAGAAACAGAATAAGGTTATATATGAGGAGTGTGATTGGAGTCCTTGTTTTTACAAATATTACATAGTATGGACTTTACTCTGACTGAGTAAGCACGTGTGGACAGTGGAGAAGAACCACTCTATTTGAACAGAAAGAGCCTTCCATCAGAACCAGAACCAGGTCCGGTATTAGAGCAGACCAGGCAGGAAGCAGACATGGAAAACATGGCCACTTTGTTCAAAGAGTTATTTTCATGTAGAGTTTAAACAAAGAGCGCACACAGAGCTGGAGACCGCAGTCGGGTTTATCTATAACAGAAGCTCCTAGTCAGGTGGAGAGGAAATGCAAAGTTATAGAGTTAATAGGAGCAAAAATATCAATTCATGAATGAGTGGAGAGCAGTAGGAGAAAATAACAGAGGGGAAGTGAATAGTGTTTTATGGCTGATAGCAGAGAAACAATTAGGATGAAAAATCCTAACCATACGCTGGATGAAAATATGAACTTCTAACACGGATGGATGGATGGATGGATGGATGGATGGATGGATGGATGGATGGATGGATGGATGGATGGATGGATGGATGGATGGATGGATGGATGGACTTTTAAACTCAGTGGGTTCTCCTGGAGTTTTCTTGTTTCTCTCCACTGTCGCCTCATGCTTGCTCATAACAAGCTCAAACACTTCATGCTTCTTTACACAGATAAACTTTTACCATTTGACGTTATAAACTTAATTTAGTTCTTCGGCCACAAGCTAAATGTGTGTAATTTAATTCTAATAAATCCAGATGACATGACTGACTTGATTTTCTTGTATAATTCTGTTGCGTCTGTCTGAGGCGCCTCTCTCTGTCTCTCTCTCTCTTCGTGCCAGTTGTCCCTGTCTGTTGCCACCCAGAGGGCAGCCACTGTCGGGGCGTCTGCAGCTTGTTGCCCTCCAAGAAGCAACAGCAGTAAACCAGAGATCAGCTCCCCTTACAGCTGTCTGTAAATTTAGACTGTCAGAACCAGACAACTGGAGGAGCCATGGAGCCCAGACGTTGCTTTGGTGAGGATGATGGTTTGCATTTTTACCTGCTTTGTTCTGTTTGGCTCTTCATCTGACATTTGGGTCAGATGAAGACCCAAATGTCTTCATCTGACCCATCGTGTGCGATGTGACTTTAGGAAGCTGCACTGGATGTGGGAAAGCCGTGTTTGCTGCAGGAGGAGCCTGCCAGGCGATGGGGCATTTATTCCACAACACATGCTTCACCTGCAGCATTTGCAGTGAGTCGCCTGGTTTAAGGAACCTCAGCAAGACCAAAAGTGTCAGATTTACAATGTTGGTGTTAAAAATACAGTGTTAATTTAACACTTTAGTGAGATTCAATAATATTTGTTGAATTGAAAACCTCCTGGTTTTTTGACCAAATATTGATTTCTGAGTTAAAACATTAGTATTGTTGTTTCTAAATGGATATAAACTTGTTTTCTTTGCGTTATTTAAGGTCTGATAGCATTTTTTTTTACCGTTTCTCATTTTCAGCAAATAAATAAAACATTTTTGCTTTGAATTTCAGAGACATGTTGTCAGTAGTTAATAGAATAAAAGAAAAATATTCATTTTACTCAAACATTTACCTATAAAAAGTAAAATCGGAGAAACTGATCATTTTTTCCAGAGCTGCATATTTTAATCAGGCTTCTTTAAAAAATGTTATTTGGGAAAAGTTTGAAAGCCATTTAGAAACCCCAAATATCATCAGATCAAGGCCAGAAAGAAGATAAAGAATATATAAAATACTAGATTATTTATTAAAATATGATATAATCTGACTCCTAATTTTGCACCACAAACAAGCAAAGCTAAGACAATAAAGGAGGGAAGTTTGTCCTGGATCTACATATGAAGACATGAGGAACGACTCGAGATATTTACACAGCCTTGTTTACATTTTAAACTGCACTTCCAAATTGTCTGTAAACAAAGTGATGTTATGTGTAAACACTTTCTGGAAGTTCACATCTCTGCAGCCCAACCTTGATAAGCCTGTCTGTACTGAAGCAAAACTCAAAAACCAGTCTGATGACATGTAACGCTCATAATAAATTTGGATAAATTAACTATACAACAGGTTCTGATGACATGTGGAAACAAGTTTTACTTTAAATCACCTGGATTTCCCACCAAAGCCTTTAGATTGGTGTTTTATGGTTGTTACACTGCAAAAACACAATTTTTGTTGGTGTAGTGTTTAGTGCAAATTAGTTCCCTTGAAATAAGAAGAAACAAATTCTTACAAGTAACATTTCAGCAAAATATAGGATCTTATTTTAAGCCAATAATTCCTTAATATTGATGAAAAAGTGCTATTTATAAGTGAAATAATCTCCTTTTTCATCAATGTTAAGGAATTACTGACTTAAAACAAGCTCCTATATTTTGCTGAAAAGTTGCTTATAAGTTAGTTTTGTTTTATTTTAAGTGAACTAATATATTTACATTAACAAATAGAGAAAAATGACTTGGTAATTTGCATTAAAAGGCACATTTGTTATGTTTATGCTGATTTGACTTGATCTAATGATTCAAAATTTGATAAAATGAGAGTATAAAAATGTAAAACGGTTAAACACGCACACACATTTTCAGTGATATATTCACTTTTCTCATATTGATCTATTATATTTAATTTATTTCAGACAAACAGCTCAAAGGACAGCCGTTCTTCACCGTGTCGGGACACATCTACTGTGAGGATGATTTTTTGGTAAGTGTCGATTTGTTGGTTACTCTTAATAAATGAAATAGTTACAGTTCTCATTGTTTTGTTTGTTTTTTTGCAGTTCTCTGGAGTTCACCCATCTGAAGAAACATGTTACAGTTGCGGAAGTTCAATCACAGATTTGGCAAGCATTTATTTACCTGTTTACCCGCATGAGTTCACTTCTTTGTAAACCTTCACAAAGTTCTGAGTAATAGAACCGGAGCTACACATTCAGGTTCTGCAGGCCCGGGGGAAATCGTACCACCCGAGCTGTTTTCGCTGTGTGGTCTGCAGACGGGAGCTGCAGGGTCAGGCCTTCGCTGTGGACTCAGACTGCAGGGTTTACTGTGTCACCGACTATCACAGGTGACATTACAACAACAATAGGCCCAGCCCAGTTCTGGTTCTGATTACAACGAGAACAGGGGGAGTCTCCACACAAAGAGATTTTCAGTTTCACTGAGACTTTTTCATGGTTTCAGGGTCCGGTCTCCCCTCTGCGGTGCCTGCGGGATGCCGATACTGCCTACAGAGGTGAAGTCCAACTTCAGTTAACAGCCTGAGTTTCAGACTTTACTCATTTTACTCATGTTTTCCTTTTCCAACTGTTTCAGGGATCTGCAGAGTCAATTCGAGTGGCATCGTGTAACAAGTACTATCATGTAGAGTGTTACAGCGGTGAGGTCAGCCTTATTTAATGGAGATGAGTGTTTTACTACCATATATCTTATACAACGTATCATTCAAATAAAATCTTTGCTTTTCTGATTTCTCACTTTTCCATCCATTTATTTCTGTTACATACCAGGAAATATAAGAACAAATTCAAATTCATGTTTTTCATGAGTCCACTTTGCAAATTTAAATGAGCCTGAGCCAGCCCAATAGATAAGCAAACTAGGATCCTTGTTTGTTTCAAATGTTAGTAAGTAGCACCTTTAAAACAATTTTAAATCATGTTTTGTTGAAACTGATACTCCACAATAAAATTAGCAGCCAGAGCAACTAATCTCCATCTGCAGCAACTGTTTGGTTGATGGCCTGGAACAGGATCAAAATATTATGTCACCTTACTTGTTATGTAAAATCTGTATATGATCAGATTTGCGGTTACCAAATGCTGATTTATAGATTTGTTTGTAAGATGTAAATAGTTTGATCTATGTTAATGATGTCATGATTTACAGTTTCTGATTCCTCAGGTTCATTTCTGCTATTTGAGTAAAATTTTCTTGACTTAAGTAGTGAAGTTTGTTAAACTCCTTTAGCGCTTCAGTTAATTTTGTTTCAGATGAAGAAAACATTTGTTTTAATGTTTTTCCACTTAGTCATGTTAAAGAAAATAACTTAGATGCCCCACATTAATTTCATTGATGAACTAACCAAACAAAACGTTTGAAAATATAAAAACATTTTTGTCCTACTTGGAACCCCATACATATACAACTCAAGTTTTTTATAACTTGTAATAACATTTCTGATTTGCTTTAGCAATAAACTTGCGGAAGAGAATACTAACACTTAATAAATTATATTAAATATTGAATATGCAGTCCTTTAGTAATATAATATTTACATTTCAACATTACTGATGAAGTTCACATCGTTTAATTCTCAAACTAAAACAAGTTTGGCTTTAAAATACACCAGGCTTATGCGAACAACAGCGCCATCGTGTGTAAATAATCCATATTAACACCAAGTTTTCTCCCGGAACTGTGAACATGACAGAGCAGGGCTGATTGAAATGGCGTCAGTCACAGCCCGTAGCTGGGCTCTCTGCGCTGTCTCTCTCTTAAATATGCTCTTTGTGTTCATTTCTGGGGCAGACTTCATTCGCTTCGTGTCGTTTCGACCCATCTATCATAACATTACAGGGGAGACGACGCTCTGTCAAGGTAAGCTCTCGTAAAACTTGAGGTGGCTTGCAGCCAGAAAAAGTTATCACTTGAGGAAGTTGTTTACAGCCACGATGAGTGTGTAGTTTTTGTAGTCATTCAACTGTGTGCAATAATTAAATCTACGAACACATCAGAACGTCTGGAGTACATATGACGTATGGCGGAATTTTGGTCGATGAAATCAGTGCCCGGCTAGCTCAGTCGGTAGAGCATGAGACTCTTAATCTCAGGGTCGTGGGTTCGAGCCCCACGTTGGGCGATCAAATTTTTCGTTTTCAAAAATGTCCTAATTGTGTAGCATAGTATCCTGTAGTTATGTTGATAGTTTCCGACGTCACAGAGTCATTTTTGCACCAAAGATTGTTACTTGAGTTCCCTAAATGACTACAAAATGTACTTTTCAATTTATTTAATTTATTATGGACAAAAGCTATCCAAACCCAAAATGGCCCCATGTGGAAAAATAATTACTCTGTAAACCGAATAGCAAGTTGTGCCATCCTGTATGGCAAAATCAGTAATTTTTGTGAAGCACTTTGCTCAGCAACACTGTAGTTGTGTAAAGCAAAGAGCTACAGAAATGAATGACTGACTGGTCAGATGAAGATACATTTTCACCAAACCTTTGAAAAATTGCTTTAATTCAGCCATATTAGGTTTTCAAGCATGAATTGCCTGTTTAAACTCTTATCTCCACAAGATATAAGTCCAAATTTAGTCTGAGTAACTCTAAAACATGTTTTACTAGCAAGTAAAGTGTCCCTACACACTGAATGACTTTTTATTTTATGTTATTGAATGTTAAAGTCTACCTTTATAATTCTTGTTATTTTCTGTTCCTTGATTATATATTGAAACTGTTTTATTCCCTGCCATCAGGGCCTGATTTACAAGGATGTGGGCCCTTGGCCTGGTGCCAGTTTGGTAAAAACTGGTACTATAAGTAAAAATTATTTTATAATGTAAATTACAGTACATTAATAGCTTCTCCTATTGTATGTTGTTCCCAAAGAAATCCACTATGATTTCATCAAATTTAAACATTTGAATATTGTTTATAATCATTAAAATCTCAAAATATGAATACAACTCATCTACTTTGGATTTTATAAAGGCACTGTGTTTATATAACACTGTTCAAAAATAAAATAATTTTTAGGCCTCCCCCAAGAGTTGGGCTTTGGGCCACTGCCCCCCTAAGCCCCTCCTAAAGTTTGGCCCTGCCTATCAATAATTATATTTAAATAATGAATTCAATAATTGCTCTTTCTTGACTGTTTGTTGATTTGTGTCCACTAAGACTCCGTCCCCTGGTCCGTGGCCTTGAAGGACAGTTCTGTGCTCTGGGCTCTTTTTGTGGATCTGTCCTTGCTGGCTCTCTTCGTTGTCCAACACAGCCTGATGGCCTGGGCCCCGGTCAAACAGGCCCTGCAGTCCCTGCTGGGGGCCCTGAACAGGACAGCGTACTGCTTCTCTACTGCACTCGCCCTCCAGGTACAGCAGCACTCAAAAATCATTTTAATATCCAAAAATGCATTGAATACCATCTTTTATTGCATTTTTTCATTTGGTGAAAATTCATATATATGCCTGCAGTGATGCCAAGATTTAATAAATATTTTTGAAATTATTTACAAGTTGCCATTCAGAATATTTTAGGTACAAGCACATAATTTGTTATTATTTTTAGATTAGTTAAAATATTGATGCTTGATTTCAAGTCCTCTCTTTTAGTTTTTTTGTTTTTTTTTATTGTATTTGTAGTTTTTTATTATATTTTATATTTTTAGTTTTGATTTTTATAGTTTTTTGTCATTTTTATTATATTTGATTTTTAAATATAATTTTGCAGTTTTTGTTTCTTTAAGTAGTCTCTTGCCTTTCTTTGTACATATGTTTTATATAAACATTTGCCTCTTTTGATGTTTCATTTTTGTTTAAGCTCCTTTTGAGCATTTACAGTCTATGTATTGCTTAATATTTTAAAACTCTTTTTTGGAAGTTTTATTTATAGTTTTTAGCACACTTATAATCTCATATGTTTATTTTGTGTAGCTAATCTAAACAATTTAACTTTAATCAATTTAGTTTGCGTTGTTTTTATTTTTTCTGTACTGTTTAGGCAAACTCAGTTCAAATCCAGTAATCCTTTGGTGATGTGTACGTTTTATATTTAACATGTTCCTTATGTTTCAGTTTTTATTATTTTTTTCTCTCTTAGATGTTGGTGCGTCACTGGCAGCCAGTGACTGGCGCCCCCTGTCTGTGGTCAGTGCGCCATGCACCCTGGAGTGTCTGGTTCCCTCTGCTCTGCTTTGGGTTGCACTTCCTCTGCTGGGCCATCATCTGCAGCATCCTCATTATTTTTGATTATCCTGAACTACTGGGTATTAAACAGGTAGGAAAGTTAAGAGAGGGATATATTTGTGTTTTTAAATGTGATTTGAATGATTCGTGTTTTTAGTATGTGACTTTTCAGTGCAAAATATTGTCACAATAACTACAAAATGCATTAATTTAATTTTGAATTCTACCTAAAAATAAAACAAAACACAAGTGTGTGTTAGTATTACTTCTTTTTTTTACTTCAGAAGTAGAGACTTTTGTATATTTTTTTAATTGATTTATAAGTTTTGGTGAGGAAATTATTGTGCTTATGTTTATGTTTATTGAGATCCCCATTAGTGGTAAAACAAGCTGACGAAATGTTCCGGAGCTCAGTGTGGTTGCTAGGTAACGGGACTTATCTGGGGTTGCTAGGAAACGGTTCAGTGCCCATGGAATGTAACTTTACTGTTTGGAGGTTTTTAAAATGACTCATTTTGCGAACACTAAAAAACATGAACTTATTGCCAAAACAGAACTATGTTCTTTTTTCTTCTTCTTTTTTGTAAGCACTTTGGCTGTTTTTATATATATTTTAAACATCCAAAATGAATAAACAAAGCAACAAAAACTAAAATTAATTATGAAATTATAAAATTGTCCTTCAATAAAAAGGGCTAGTTGATGCCAAAGCTTTAGACTTTTATCATCCAGTTTTCGGTAGAAAATTGGATGGTAGAGAATTTTTGGAGAGAAAAGAGAAAAACAATAAATCTTGCAAGTGGAAATTCTTTAATTTACCGTCCTCTGCCCACAGTCTGGGTCATTTTAAATCGCTTCTTAAAACTATTTTTATTTTTATTTGTTGGAATTTAATTGAGGCCTGATAGTGTAATTTTTCTGTTGTGATGTTTTATTTTGATTTTATTTACTTATTTTTATTCTCTCTCTATTGTGTTATTGTTTCTGTACAGCACTTTGGTGCAGTTTTGAACCTGTTTTGAAAAGTGATTCCTAAATAAATTTGACATTGACGTTCAGTTAATTGGTTGTTTATTGCGACTGGCCTATAAGTGATAAACTCTTCTCCTCCCAGGTGTATTATGAGTGCCTGGGTCTGGGGGACCCCTGGTCCCAGAAGCCAGCCCCGGCTCAGCGCCTGCTGTCCCACCTCCGCCACCCCGTCTGCCTGGAGCTGGTCGTCATCCTGTGGCTGCTGCCGGCCTTTCCCCTGGACAGGCTCCTGCTGGCCGGCACGCTGTCGGCCTACGTCGGCCTGGCACACTCTCTGGACAAACAGGATTTGGCCTACCTCTGCGGCCAGCTTAAAGGCAAGGTGTGGCTGTTAGCGGAGCCGCAGCGAGGCGGCGCGGAGCAGAACGGCAGCAGCCTCAAGGAGAAGGAGGGCTAAAGGGATCCAAGGCTGCCTCCATGTTTCACAGCTAGATGTTACACTACTGACATATTTGTGTTTGCCACATTTTATGTTTTTAAAAGGTAAATTATTCTTGAAAAGCTGCGTCTTAATGAGATTTCTCGCTCTATATTACTGCTGGATAAAAGAAGAAGAGAAGGTCTGGGTGCTTTTCTGATACTATGAATTTATTTCTCTGACTGACTTGAACAAAACTTCATGTCTGGATAATACAGGGTGACCATTGCTTTTGTCTACTTTCACAGTACTGTAATAGTTTTATTTAGACCACAGGTGTCAAACTGAAGGCACCCGGGCCAAATCTGGGCCACCGTAGCCATTTAGGTGGCCCTCCGGACTCTAAACATCCACAAAAACAAAACTTCAAGAAATCAAAGTAGGATTTTTTTATATAGTGACAAATTACATCAATGTGAAAAGATGTTAAATATTAATTCATTTTAAGAGCCACTTATCAAATATGCTGAGTGTTTTTTTTATATATTTAGTTTTATTAATGCAGAAGGAAACTCGTAATCTTGATGTTGACACCAGTAATTAGACAACCACAATCATAACTTTCAGTATTTTGTACTCTACATTAAATACATTAACCTTGGATGTTTTTTGTTTCTTTTTTAAGGATTTATTGCACTCTTTTACAGATACTTTTATGTTTTACTGTGTTTCTAAATAAGATATTAGGGTAACAGATTCAAAGCTGTCTCCCAGATCATTGCTTTTTTTTTTTATCCTGGCTCTCAGAGCTGACTGTCCTGCAGGTTTTAGTTCTTTCCCTGCTGCCATCTGATGAAAATAAATGGGACATATGCAAAATTCACATTTTGTACCTCTATCTACTTCAATCTGTGTCTATAATTTGTCCAAAAATAGCTCAAGCAGTTAAAAACAATCAAAACAAAACAAAACAAAAAAAAACAACAACAAAAAAACACCCAGTCAGTAATAAGTAAATGTTTTGGGTCATTTTTTCTAAACAAATAAAAATAAAAAAACATTTTGCTGTTTTGACTCAAAGCCATATAACAAACATTTAAACAATATTGTTCTTGTTAACATGATGTAGAATTTATATCTGTTTCCTTGTACATATTATTTACTCATCACATTTCAATTAAATGAGAAGAAAAGTTTAATACCCAATTTCAGCACACTCAGGCAGTATTTTTGGTTTTGTACAAATCTACCTATACTTTTTTTTTATGTGGACGGCCCCCCAGGTCTGGGCCCTAAGTTAAATTGTTCTTAGGGCCTCCTCCATCTTTGGGCCGCCTCTGCCAGTGAAGCCGATCTTACAGCAGCAGATTTGGTAAATCTGGTCTGTTTCATGGCCGCTCCTCTCCCTCCTCCTCTTCCTCATCATCCTCCCCAGTCGGTCCTCCCGGACGGAGAGATGGGCAGGGGGAGGGGGTCAGGAGTCGGGCAGACGGCTCTGCTCTTTAAACTCCTTTTCTTAGTTCCCACAATATGGTATGTGCCGCTAAACTCTCCTGACGGAATAGGCTGCAGTTATCGGATTAGAGCGCTGTGGTTCTGGAGCTGGAGACGGACGGAGCGGCCGTCGATCTCGCCTTCAGGCAAAGTCAACTTTCCGAGTGACTTCGCGGGACTGCATGCATTTTAAACGAAACTTTTTAAAGGCTTGATTCTTTCTTTCTTTCTTTATTTTTTATTTATTCGCTCTTCGGCTGATTAAGACGAGACGGAGCGCATTGGATCTTTGCGCAAGCTTCGTTGTCTGTAAGTGTTTCCTCGCAAAAGCAGAATCAGAGTTATCTAAATCCCAAACAATATCGCAAACTATTCGTATTATGATATGTTTTATCATTATTACACATGTTTGTGAAACAAAACTGGATTTTTTGCTAATATTTTATGTTTGTTTTTTTTTTTTATTACAGATAATTCCTTAAATCTCCCGGGAGAGAGGTTTCGCCCACTTTGGCCAAAGAGGTGCACATTTCTTTTTGTTATGTCTGTTTCTTCTCTGCCAGAATGGAAGCAGCTTCTTCTGGAGAGAAAGAGGAGAGAGGAGGAGCAGCGAGAGAGGAGAGAAAAGGAGGAGGAGGAGAAGCTGGCCAGCATGCCCGCCTGGAAGCGAGGGATCATCCAGCGGAGGAAGGCCAAGCAGGAGAGTTTAGGTGACAGGGACAGAGACATCTGCCTGCTCCAGGTGGATGCCAGAACTACCTCTGACTGCCTGAGTGACACTGACAGCTCGATTACGGTCAATCTGGGAAGCGAGACATCGCTCAGTCCGGATCCTGGGATGTGGCTGGATGCAGAGCCCAAACCTGGAAGTCAGGTGTCGATGGAAACCATCGTTCCAGTCCACGAGAATCCGTTTATTCGTACCCAAAGTGTGTGGAGAAAAGGCAAAGATCTGGAGGCGCCAAATGAGGTGGAGGGAAAACTCTGCGTCAGGTCGCAAGAAGTGGAGGTGAGCAGAGGACGAGATATTGAGCTGAAAATAGAAAGGTTTAGGGATTTGAGTGAAGGGTGGGAGAAAGAGAAGAGCAGGGAGAAGAGTCTAGGAAAAGAAAAGGAGAACAACCAAGAAGGATGTGAAAAAGACAAGAAACAGTGGAAAGACTCAGTGAAAGAGCAGGAGTTCCTTAAAGGGAAAAAAGAGATGGAGGAAAAAGCTGTCCCTCAACCATCTGGTCAGTTTTCACCCGTTCTTCCCTGCCTTCGAACCATCCGAGCCGACAACATCATCATCATCGAGCAGGACCGAAAAGGCAGCGATGAAAGAAGGGCGAGATGGAGGGAGGTGGAAAGAGAGACGCCCGAGGAGGACCAGCAGGGGAAAAGAGGGATGAAGATGGACCTGAGGGAGATCCTTGCAGGAGGAGGGAGCGTGACGGAGATCCGAGCTTCTGAAGTTCTGATCATCAAGCCGTCAGTCAGCACCGAAGAGCGGACAGGAGGAAAGTCTAGAGAGGACGGAGAAGGGAAGAGCAGCTTGGATGTAACCAGAGATACGAAATCAGAAATGTCCTGGCTGAGGGAAAAAGAGAAGGATAAACCCTGGGGTCAGGCAACTGTGATCAATAAAGACGATGGAGGAGACAGCTGTGATGATAATGTGTTTATTGAAAAGGGAGGAAGGGTCAGCAAGCTGCTGAGTAAGTTCGGAGAGCATCCAAAGCCTCCATCTCGGTCCAAAAGTTCCGATAACTTCCTCCAATCGGGGAGGAGAAAATACTCTGGAGACCAAGATGATCGACAGTCTGAGGAGAGAAAAGCAAATGGAAAGAACATGCTGATGAAAAGCACCCCAAAACGCTCCTTCAGCTTCTCGGATCGAGTCATTGGCACTGTGGAGAATGGTTTAGGAGACGTAGGCGGTCAAGAGAGGATTCACCCCGACAAAAACGTTGCTCCTTGGGTGGATGTAGCAGGGGTAGCAAAGCTCAGGCTGAGCTGCAAGGAGCGCTTTGGAAAGCAAAGAAATGTAAAAGCTGAGGATGAAAAAGTAAATCAGAAGAAAAACGATGCAGAAATGTGGAAGAAACACAGGAGTGAGCTGAAGAAAGTTGAGCCTGTCAATAAGAGATCTGCAGAGAAAGTATTGGACACAGATGGAGACAAGGGGTTCACGGTGGCATCGGTGAAAAACACAGAGGGAATATCGTTTGCGAGAAGAGTGCCAATCAGACAAGACGGTAGAGCAAGAGCAGAAAGAGACGCTAGGAGAGAGACAGGTTCGGAAAAAGATTCAGAAGCAGACGATGGACTGGAAAGAACAGTGCAAACTGAAACAGATTATGTTGGTGCTTCACTGGAAGAGTCTCCCAATCCCAGTGAAGCTCCTGACAGTCAATGCAAACCTGATTCAGCTTTCACAGAGTGCTCCAGTTTGCTCTCCATGGTTCCAGATCAGATCCCCCACCGAGGGCCAGAGTGGAGCGGCACAGGACCACAAGGACCTTACCTCATGCACTCCGGTTTATCCCAACAAACCGAGGATCTTATTAGCAAAATAGAAAAAGTAGGGGACACAACTATCTACATAAACAATAAGGAGGAAAGACGTTACACTGCTGCACATGAAGAGGATTTTCAAACAGGAAGTCATTCTGGACCAGAGAGAGAGATTCCTAGATCTCCAAAAAAGATCCCACCTCTTGAGGTTCAAATCCCAAGGACTGTGTTTTATGTTGCCGAAGAGATGGCGGAGAGAAAAGGCAGCGAGTGTCGGAGCGTGGACGGACAAGACTGGGAAGGAGGTCAGAGGGTGGAAAGGAGGGACAGCTGGAGGATCGGAAAACCTTTGAGCCGGATCGAGTCCCTCCGAGAGAAGATCAGACAGAGAGAGCTGGATAAGCAAAGAGAAAGAGAGGCCCGGGTGGGAGATGGGTGTGAAGCTGCAGACGTCTGTGACGCTCCAGCAGAAGAGGACAGGTACGAGGTGAGAGGAAGTGAGGTAAAGAAAGAGTGGGAAGCTGTGGCGGTTCAGACAAGGTTGGCTGAACCGGAAAGTGTAAAGGGAGAAGCAGCAGAGCAGACATGCACGGGTGTGTATGACGTCAGACGGGAAGTCGGCGTGTTGAAAACCAGCCCTCAGCTTCCTGTTTCTGTCCTCAGTTCACAAGACAACAGCAGAGAGGAAGTGGCAGGCGAGCGCTCAGCTTCTGCCTCTGAAGGCTCCCAGATTTCCGAGGATGAAGCTGACCCCCTGAAACATGTAGAGCCGCACCTGGAGCAGCACAGGGCCCAATACGAGAGCGCAGAAGAGGAAGACGAAGAAGAGGAGGAGGAAGACAGGGAGCTCTCCGAGGAGGAGTTGGAGAAATACACAACTTCTACAGATTCAATAGGATCTCTCTCTCCTTCGCCGCCTCATCCCAACTCTCTGGCAGTCATGAGTCGGATCTACAACCTGGACACAGTTGGCTCCAGAACTGGTTTATATCTGAGGGACAGGACAGTAGACATCCCATCTTCTGTACACCTTGTTAAAGTGAAGCCGTTTATGTCAAGCTCCCAGCAGGGGGATGGCAAAAGCAAAGCAGGTGACGACATCCGCGGGGTCCAGACGATACAGCAACAGATCGAGCAGTTTCAGCTGAAAGAGCAGGAAGTGCTGAAGTCATCTGCAAATACCTCTGCAAAGGAAAGAGAAGCAAAAATACAGCAGAGTCCCAAAAGAGAGTTAAAGCTGCAGGTGAAAGAAGCTGAAGAAACACCAGACCTCAACCCCAAGGAGTCTCCTCAACATCTTTGTTCCCCAACATCTCAGCAGAAGCAAACTATCACCATCAACTCCTCAGTTTCAAGAACCCAATCACCTGACAACTTCCTGAAACCTACAAACTGTGCTCCGACTCCAGCCTCCTCGCCATGCTCGCCATCTCCTGCCAGCTCCCCCAGCATCTCCCCGTCTCCCAGCGCCTCGCCCAAGCTCTTCACCATCAAGAGCGCTTCTGGGGGCCCAGTAAAGAGAGGCGCCACCATCACAATCACCCCCAGAAAGCCTGTCGGAGGAGGAGCCACGGCGTCGGTGGCGAGGCCCGGGACAGCGGTACCAGCAGCAGCATCAGCAGGGTCGGCTAAAGCCCCACCCGAGCAACCGATGAGCCCCACTGTGGATGAGCCTTCGAAGAAGAAGTATCCAATGGTGGAGGAGATTGAGGTCATTGGTGGATATCAGAATCTGGAAAGGTCCTGTCTGGTCAAGAGTAAAGTGACACCAAAGAGGGTAAGTTTTAGTCTTTAAGTTATATAAAATGGAAGAACATTCACTCCCAGACATATTTACCCAACTATACAGAAATATATCTGAATTTGAGTTTAAAGTCACACCAAAATCCAAGTTTATCATTTTCTGACTGCTCTTGTTGTCAATTACAATACCCTTTCACTAGGACAGAGGTGCCCAAACTTTTTGTCAACTGGGTCAAAATCATAGATTCAAAAATAGCTGCAGGCCCAAAAAACAACCTAAAATCAAGCAATCAACATTAGGTCCATTATAAAAACAGGATTAAATTTCTGCCAATAACTTCATGTTTTTTGTAAAATCTAATCTAAAAATTAAATTTCATTCTAGCGAATATCTGAGTTTTTTTTTTACATTCATGTACTACTTACTACTACTTTAATTTTGCATTTTGTTGTATTGACATTATTTTTCAGTTTTTAAAAGGATTTGGGTCCCTTTCTTTCAAAATGTCAGCTATATTTAGTCAAGTTTAAGAAAGAGTAAAAGCTGATTTGGATGCAACTTTTCAGTAAAAGTCTCTGGATGAACTTGGCTTAATCTTTTATTAAAACTTTGTTAGAAAAATACGAATACTTTGGTTGTACTTTACGTTTTGCTGTGCAGGAAAATCATGTTAGAAACTAATTTCAAATTAAAAGTCTCCACTTTTATCTACAGGCCAAATTTATATCATTTTTGAATTTCAGCTTGGGGCCACATAAAATCCGTCTGAGGGCCAGGAATGGCCCCTGGACCACACTTTGGACACCCCTGCACTAGGAGAACATCCCCTTTGATCGAGAAGTGTTATCACAGAGAAGGAGCTAAGCCAGTTAAAGCCTTATGAAGCACGACATCTTGATTCTGAGCCATAAACCCTGGAGCGATCTCCTGTTCCACCTGTGCTCTACTTCCCCCCTGACTTTTAACTTTTATTGCTTTTTGTGTTTTATTGTTATAAATAAACACACTAAGCATGGGACAAAAGCAGATTGAAGCTTGCGCTGCAAAAAACACAAAATATTACCAAATAATTTTGGTCCAGATTTTAACACACTTCAAATAAGACAAAACTAACTTAAAATTTATATTTATAAAGGCTAATTTTAAGTAAATAATTCCTTAATATTGATGGAAACATGCTTGTTCCATTGGCAGATAAATTAACTTATAAAATAGGGGAAAATGTTTTGTTATAATTTTTACAATCTGCCACTGGAACTAGTACTTTTTAATCAATATTAAAGAATTGTTTACTTAAAATAAACCTCTATAACTTGCTAAAAAGTTACTTTTAAGTTAGTTTTGTCTTATTTCAAGTATACAAAGATATTTGCACTATAAACTAGACTAAAATACTTGGTAAAATTTTGTGTTTTTGCAGTGTAGGCTTCAGTGGAGGCAGAAAAGCTGCATAGGAAACCACAATGAGAGGCAACATTTCTTCCCTTCAGTTTTATAAATTTTGTGTACCTGCTTGAATCACAAGATTTTATGAGAGAATTCACACAGGATAACTTCACAAGAACACTTCACCAATAATTCACTGTACAAAGTTAATTTTACTTTCGTAAGTAGGGAAATACAAGTAAGAGTCAAAAGTAAAGATTTTCACCATCCTGTGAAGATCATTCTTGCTCTTTTTGAACATTTCCAGCCATTTTTAGATGACTCAAGTGGCTGTTTTGGTGTTTTAACACTTCTAAGCTCCTTGAAATTTCCCCCGTAGACTGCTTCCTTCTCTTCCTGCAACTGTTGAGTCAGCCTTTGCTGCCTCTCGCACAAATCACTCTTTGTGTGCTCTTTGGCTCTGACCCTAGCGGGGGCTTCGGGTCGTTGGACTGCAGGTCCGTCTTTGAGCATGTTGTCCCTCTGAGTGTTTCAGACGTCCAGCGGCCAAGTTTTAGTTGGATGTGCATGGTTTGTTGAGGAAAATAGACAGTGTTTGAAGACCAGGTTGGTATTCGGGTGGCATTGAGGAGAGATAAAGACAAGATGGCAATTTGTTGTTATCTGTTGTGAGAAGATTAAAGTATTTTTCTTTGGTCTGACAGAAACTCCCTGTCACGCTGTGTGTCTTTACTCGCTTCCTCTTTCAGATGTCTGAGCTTCTCTAAAAAAGTATAAGGTTGACAAAACGGAAGAGATGTGGAGTCCACTTTTAAATCCCCAAACTCTTGTTTTAAGGACTTCTTTAAGTCCCTCTGTGACTAAAGCCTAAGGTTATCCTCATACTCAGATGCTTAGCTACAAATTAACGATTTTGTCACAGAATTGAACAAATTTAAATGTCAGAGAAAGAGAACGTGGGTAAATACAAAAATCAGTTTTTAAATGATGATTTCAAGTCAAGTTAAGTTTATTTTCATAGCACATTTCAGTAGCAGGGCATTTCAAAGAAATGGTGCACTAATTTTTTGGCCGATTGCTGATGACCAATGTTTAAAAACATGATCTGCTGATTCTGATTTTGGTCATACCAATTTTTTTTTTGTCTGAAATGTTGCTAAATATAGCAAGAAAGTGGCAACAGAGGGATGAATATTATTAACTGGAAACATGCAGGCATGACCTGGTGGGCTGGTCTGTCAGTCAAAACTTATCTCAATGGACAGAAGAGGACAGTGGATGATTTTTAGACGTTGGCAGAGGTAGATAACATCGACCATAATACAGTGACCCATTATTAAACCAGCAATAAACGTTATGTCAAATGTCATAATCAAAATCAACAAGCGGCTGCAGGAAGAGACAATGATACAAACCAAACTTGTCTTTTTATTGTATAAGTTTTAATGAGGAAAGATGGCGGCGATGGATAGCAACCGTTAATCATAACGACTAGCAACTGTTAATAATAGTGACTGTCAGCCTCGGTGTAGCCGCGGATTTGTATCGACACTTTATACAAGGTAAGAAGATTAACGTTAATTTATTTTAGAAGTAAGTATGATTCGAAACATATCAAATATTGTATTATGGAGAAGCTACGCGTCTAGCCGTAACCATGGAAACAGTGCCGCACTGTCACGTAGCCTAGCATATCCGGAAAAAACAAACTGGCTAGCTTCTCGTCTTTTGTGCTTCTCGTTTTATTGTGTTTTTAATTCTGCTCCGGTTCAAGGGGGGACGCTTTTTATGACACATTGTCATAAATCATGTGGTGTGAATTCAAGTGGAGTCGGCAATTTGATCAATACTTGAGGAAGGAGGAGGTATGGGTCGGTTTCTAAGCTAGCAATTTCCAACTTTTGTAAATACCAGATGTGTTACGTTCACAGACAAATTAGCTCGACTCGAACAAGTAAAAGCCATGAAGAAAATGGCAAAAACAACTTAGGAAAACAATTTCAGTCGCTCAGTTCAGTCTTCCCGTCCCTCACTTCCTATGGCCTCTTTCAGTGATGTAGTTGCACGAAGCTGAAGTTGGTTTCCAATTCCAGCTTCCAATAGCTAAAGGGCGATTCCACTTAATTTTTCACTAGCTTCCGGATCTTTAATCAACTCTAGTTTAAAAACTACTACACCTAGACACTTGAAACTTGGAGTAGATTATTCTCTTCTTCAAGCTGAATATTTAAAACCATGTTTGTGATTTGTGAAACCTTTTTCTAATTTGTGAAACTTCAATAAAGGCTGATTTCGGACATTTTTTGGATATTGGTCACTCCAGCTCCAAAACTACAACACCTAGACTCTTCAAACCTGGACTATATTATTCTACTATAATAGCAGAATATTTTAATCCATGTTTGGAATTTGTGAAACCTTTATATGATTTGTGAAACTTCACTAAAGATCAGATTACTATTCATACATGCTCCATGCAGTTTTTTTTCAAATTCAATTCTAATTCAAAACCACTTTATTAATCCCAATGGGAAATAAAATGTTGGTGGAACTCATTAATTTTTCAAAGAGTTATTGTAGATGGTGATGGCTGTTGGAAGGAAAGGTCTTTTGCAGGGGTCTGGTAAGTGAAGTGAAGTTTCACAAATCACAAACATGATTCTAAATATTATACTATTAGAGCAGAATAATTTAGTCCAAGTTTGAAGAGTCTAGGTCTTATAAATTTGGAATTAGAGCAGTTCTCGTGTGACCGAGATAAAAAAAAAAAGAAGGGGTGATATCGCACTTTTTGGAAGTTTCACAAATCAGAAAAATGTTTCACAAATACCAAACATGGTTTTAAATATCCAGCTTGAAGAGGAGAATAATCTAGTCCAGGTTTGAAGTGTCTAGGAGTTGTAGTTTTTTAATTAGAGCAGATCTATGGTGATCCAGATGCCAGAAAATGGTGAAAATTGAACTTCATTGAGTTTTCACAAATCAGATAAAAGTTTCACAAATCCCAAACATGGTTATAAATGTTCTGCTATTAGAGCAGAATAGTCTAGTCCAGGTTTGAAGAGTCTAGGTGCTGTAGATTTGGAATTAGATCAGTTCACGTGTCATCC
>NW_015113586.1:54904-73288 GCF_001443285.1 Poecilia latipinna
CTATGGTGATCCAGATGCCAGAAAATGGTGAAAATTGAACTTCATTGAGTTTTCACAAATCAGATAAAAGTTTCACAAATCCCAAACATGGTTATAAATGTTCTGCTATTAGAGCAGAATAATCTAGTCCAGGTTTGAAGAGTCTAGGTGTTGTAGTTTTTTAATTAGAGCAGATCTAGTGTGATCCAGATGGAAAAAAAAAGGTGATTATCGAACTTTATTGAGTTTTCACAAATCACAAACAAGGTTTTAAATATTCAGCTTGAAGAAGAGAACAATCTACTCCAAGTTTCAAGTGTCTAGGTGTAGTAGTTTTTAAACTAGAGTTGATTAAAGATGTGGAAAGTTGTGAAAAATTAAGTGGAATCGCCCTTTAGCTATTGGAAGCTGGAATTGGAAACCAACTTCAGCTTCATTGTAGTTGCAAAGGTCAACAGTAAAAGACTCGATGCCAGTTGAAACTCTTGGTGGTTGTTGCGGCCCAACCAGTCTATATTTAAAAGCAATACCTTTTCCACATAGGTTGAGGCCTGCTTGGTTTTCTTTTTTCCTTTAATAAATACAATAATTTCAGAACTGTCTTTTTCCTTGTTTCTGCTACATTTAAGAGTAGCAGAAACAGAATCTATAAACACCTTATAGCTTTTTGTCATGTAATTCAGGCTATAAGGACTTTACTCTCTTAGCTGCAGTAAGAGATGACCACAAAGTGATTTTCTGACCACCTGTTGCTCACGTTGTTGGAGCCTTTCAGACCGTTTGACGTCAGCCGTCCTTCCCTCCCCCCTCAACACCATCACATCACAGTAGGGGGTGAACCGCCTGAGCTTCAACTGACTCAGTCTTTTCTTTCTACTTTTGTACCTCAGATCTTGTGTAATATTACTAAACATAGACTCCTGCAGCAAGATCTTGTTGGGCATTTTTTTGTCCCTGTAATATTTACTCTTCTGTCCCATGTATTGTTTGAATTTTTTTACCTCTGCATAGTCCCACGAATGTTTTGCAAAAGGAAGTCAGTGTAGGAGGCGACCTCAAAGCTACTCTCTGTTGCTAGTTTCAGCCTTGCATTGTTGTGCCTTTGAATTTAAATGCATGAACTTCCCTCTTCTTGGCTTCTTCTTTGGCTCTGCTCTCCTGCAGCGTTAGCCTGGGTTAATCAGGGTCAGGGATGCAGGATTAGCCTTCTGTGCCTTAGTTTGATTCGGCCAGCCTCACTTGAGCGGAGCTGTTCTCTGCACTTCAGACGGCCACAGTTCAAAGTGAAGCAGCTCCATGCACACCTTGTCTGCACTTCTAAATGTACTTACTGCCCCATCCAGGCATCAGAGCTGAGCTTCTGTGATTAAGTCTGTCGATGTGCCGCTGCTTCCTTTAAACTAACTGCTTCGTAAACAACCTCCACTGGGCTTTGCTCTACTTTTTTATTTTTATTAAGAAAACCAGAACTTAGCGTTCAGTTTCTGTTTCTGCTTCTGCTTCCTAATTTGCGCCGCTCTCCAGTCAACAACTGCAAGGGGTGATTGGAGTATTTCTGCTGTTTTAAGCCTCACGCTGTCAGTTGGCTTAACAGTCATAGCGTGTGCAGACGCCTCTCAGAGACACACTGAAACTTTTTCCAGCACCTACACCCTGTCTGTCTTTGCAAGTTGAAGTTAGCATATCTAAGAGGAAATAGGCCGAGTTTGAAGCCGTTTGTCTTCAGTTAGAAACATTTTTCCACAATAGGTCACGTTTGCAAGAATTTTAAGCTATCATACAAAGTAAAACATCTAGTTTTACTGTTTAAGTCAAATAAATTTAGCAAGTTTTAGATTTTGTGTGAGTTTGTGAAAAATAAACTTTCAGTATTAAGTTGTGTTAACTTTTTATTAATTTTGTCAAACCTCCAAGAATTGTATAAACTAGAGTTTTTAGGTTAGCACTTAAAAAAACTGAAAAAAGAAACAGATAGGAGTAGGAACTATTTCCCAGAATGCTTAGCGGCATGTTTCTGTATCCTGAGATGGAAGTGTGTTACATTGATCTGACTGGTGTTTTATTAAGGCAAATGTTTGTTTTAATGCTTGATGATCACACTAAATGTTTCTGAGCAGAATTCATTCTTATGTTTAATAAAATTCATTATCAGATCAGAAATTGTGTTCATGCAATTTGAAACAAGAATTTAATTTACTCTAAAGTAAAATAAGTAGTTATTTTAACTTGAGATTGTGAGTATGTGGCTCTTTAACTAGGTGAGAGAATTTCTTTTGTTGCACATTGTGAAATAATTATTTGGTTTAAATTGCAGCATTAAGTTAAAACTTACAATTCAGTTGTTTAGAAAACTTGTCTCTTGTTATTAAATAAACTTCATGAATTTTCATTTCTGAGTTAAAACCAAAACAATTTCCTTATTGACTTAAATTTCATTTTTGAGGCAGCAGGCGGACTTTCATTTTCAAGTTAAACCACCTTCAAATGTTTTACAGTGTATGAAAAAAAACAGGTTTCTGTGTTTTTATTTTTTGTCAAACTTAAAAGGGGTTGTCAAATGTTAATTTAATTTATAAAGAGAAAAATGCTGTAAAACCCGTCATGTCTGTTAGTGAAAATGTTTTTGTCCTCATTAACATTAACACTATTTTTGAACAGCTAAGTAAAATTTCAACTTACTCATATAAATGTATCGCACTTCCATCTAAGGATACAAAATGTGCCGATAAGCATTCTGGGAAATAGTTCCCTCTCCTGTCTTTTTCTTCTTTCAGTGTTTTTAACCCAAAATTAATAAAAAAAAGTTAACACAACTTACTACTGTAAGTTTATCTTTCACTAACTCTGACATTTCGGTTCAAAATCAAAAAGTCGCAAAATTTATTTGACTTAAAGAGCAGAAGAAAGTAGACACAACTAAATGCAGGTCAAATGTTTTACAGTGCGACGTCGCTCATTTAATATAATACAATAAAACCAAAATGTGTGTTGTCTTTTGCAGGGGAAGGTGTGTTTTGATGAAGACCAGCTGGAGCAGGTGTGTGAGTATCCTTCAGAGACCTTCATGCTGACGTTGAGTCCACTCCCTTATGACCTTGAGAAAAAGGAGAAGGAGGCGCACAAGGACGATGGTGAAGGTGAGGGAGGAGGAGGAGTTGTGCTCAAAAGCACGAAGAGCACAGGGACGGCGACGACACCTCGCCTGAGAGTGGGTCAGTGTCACCCCCGTCTCCGAAGACATAAAGTTTAATGAATGTTTTATGTCTTACAGATGTCCTGAGAAATTATCTATCTATTGGGTTTGATTTATTCATTTTAAAAAGTTGATGTTTTAGTCAAAATAAAGGGTTTTTCTTGGTGAAGCTCCAGCTAGAGCACAGGTGTCCAAAGTGTGGCCTGGGGGCCATTTGTGGCCCTTGAGCTGACTCTTGTGGCCCCCAATAACTATTTAAATAATTTAACACATTTACAGAGTTTCAATTTGTAATCAAGGTAAAAGCCAAATTTGCTGCAGGTTTTATTTTATTTTATTTTTTACCAAACTTGGCTAAATATAGCAAATGTTTTGAAAGAAAGTGACCCAAATTCTGTTATTATTATTACTGAAAATAAATGCATTCAGTCTAACCCAAAAGAAACTAAAAACTAAATGTCTTTCTTTTAATACAGCAAATATGCAGAATGTACAATGGGGTAATTGTAGAGGAAAAAAAGAGTACATTTCTGCCAAAAAAAAAAAAAAAACCTCATACATTTTGACACTAATTTCAGAAATTTTCCTCAAAAAATTGGAAAATGTCTGAGTTTCAAAAATCAAAATTTTTTGACATTTGAAACTAAATGTATAATTTTTCCTAGAAAATGTCTGAGATTAATCGCTAAATTTCTGAAGTCTTTGGTGGAAATTTAATTAAATTTTTATTATTTTCAATGGCCCTACTACACTGTCATAAAAATCCCTTTCAACTTTTGGATCTACAATGGAAATTCATTTTGAAAAAATAAAAAATATGGGCTACTTTATCTGTTTGATTTTAGGTTAGGATTTTTTTTTATCCAGTCGACAGTTTTGGCCCATGTGACAAAAAGTTTGGACACCCCTGAGACAGAGATTATAAATCACATTGGAATAAACAGCAAACAAATGTTTTACAGGCATATATCCTCACCACTGCCTCATGTTTGTACTATTGACCTTTAACCTGAGCTGAGTTTTCTTGCAGTCTGAACGTTATGGGTTCGACTCCAGCTTCATGTTTATCCCTGTTTCTATGCACTTTACCACATTCTGCCTGCTGATCTGCATACACAGCTCTGGAAAACATAAGAGACCATTTAAAATGATCAGTTTCTCTTATTTTATCCTTTATAGGTTTATGTTTGGGTAAAATGAATATTGCTCTTTTATTCTGTAAACTACTGACATGTCTCTGAAATTCCAAGCAAAAAACCAAAAAACTTGTATTTATTAGCAGAGAATGAGAAATGGTCAAAATAAGAAAAAAGCATGCAGTGCTTTCAGACCTCAAATAATACAAATAAAACAAGTTAATATTCATTTAGAAACAGCAAAACTGCTGTTTTAACTCAGGAAGAGTTCAGATGGAATAACTGAGGTTTTCAATGAGGGTCAGTGCAGTGGGCTCTTAGTCTTTTCCAGAGCTGCATGTGTTTGAATATATGTTTGTGAGTGCAGTTTGGTGAATGTGGCTTTAATATAAAATGCTTTGAGTGATTAGCAGAAATGCACAACATAAAGTCCACTTCCAATAAAACATGCTGCTAAATCGTTTACTGTTTAAAATTGTTGTGACATATAGTTGGTTTCTTGCAACCACATCCTTATAAATATTCACCAAATTGCATAAAGCCACTGTTTTTGTATGACTTTGTATAATTTGTTTCTGTTGAAAGCATCAGTTGCTTTTGCAAGTATTTGGACTTTTTTAGCCTCCCAGCACTGTAGTTTTCAGTTTGTTACTGATACTGTTTCCCCGAAAGGTCAAAACAATGATTTAATTCCTCTTCATTCCAGTTTGTTAACCCTCAGATAACTTCCCTTTTATTTTTTTATAATCAACGTTTTAACTGGGTAAAAAATACGTCTCAAGTGAGTTTTGCTTTAGCATGCTAGTTAGCGTTGTAGCAATAATTTCCCCTAAAATTTTCAGAGTAATGCAACATTACCAAAGCTCTCAGCATCTTTTTAAGTTTTATTTTATGTGCCTGTATATACCTGATTTTATTACTTTTAGTTTTTAAGTAGTATAAATATCTACTTATATTATCAAGCTAGCATGTCTTCCTTTAGCATGCTAGTTAGCATCAGAGTTTCATAAACATGATTTATTACCTTCCTGAATGTTTTTGCTGTTATTTAAACTCCTCTGACATTTGAATGGTTTGTTGTGAAGGAGAAAATACAGATCATTGAGATCTTATTTTCTAAATAAATGGGGTAAAATCTGTAAATAACAGGTGAGCAATGTGGGCAAGCTCATTATAAAGAAGAAGAGTTAAACTGCACCTGTCCTGTAGACACAATCGGTAATTTATTAACGAAGAGTAATCCATCTTAAAATCTAATTGTATTCAAAACGTAAATAAAGATCCACTTTAATTTCCTTTCGTCTCTGTCTTCCAGATGAGTCTTGCCCTCGGTAGAAGCCAATCATCTTCACCAAAATTGCCCATGTGATGAGATCATCGACATTTTATCAAAAAATCCTATAATTTTTTATCCTCTTTTGACTTATTGGTGTGTTGTATTCATTTTGGCATGTAGAATCAGTTCATTTAGGTTGAGGCACATGGTTGTTTACTGTGGGAACATTTATTTGAAGGGACAGTTGTGAATGTTAAAGCACGGTACGTATGTAAAAAGATAAAAATAAAAACTCAGGTGTGCATTTCTGAGTGATGACAATCACTTATCTATGCAATAAGAACAAATGAAAAGAAGATTTTATTTTCCAGGTGATATATTTTATAGTTTCTTCTATATTTGTCTTTTAAATGTTAGAATGCTCTGAAAAAATAGACTTGAAGTGATTTTTATGTCATCTGGATTTATGTGCCTGCTGGATTAGCTCATACAGATGACCTAAAGATTAATGTAATCTGATAGTTTGAAGCCTGTTTAATAAACCAACTTTCACTGGGTTTTGGTGCAATGTGTGACATGATTGGTCTATGAATATGGACTCTGCTAAAGGTTTTATTTTTGGTGTTTTTATTGTGAATGGGACCTGAACGGATGTCAATGAGAGGAAGATTTTATTTCAACCCAGACACCAGATGCACTTCAGCTGATTTTGGACTTTTATTTTGCTTATTTAACCTCAATATTTCAATTGGTAAAGATTATGTGCATGTGACGGTTTTCCTTTGATGGTTATGGAAGCTGGCTTCAAAACAGAAAAAGCTAATAAAGTGTTATAAAACAGTTTTATGTCCTGTTTTTTTGGTGCTTGTGTTTAAATAAATGTTTCTCAGCAGTTTCTGTTTTGAGTCACAATTAAATTACTTTTCCCAGATGTTTTCCCAGATGTATTTTAGTTCTGGTTTTCTTTGAAAATATTGTGAAATGTTGAAATTATGAAACTGAAAACCATTTTAATGTCTTTGGCTCTTGTGTTTGTCAACAGATGTCCCACAGTGTTATTTTGTATTTTTTCAAAATGTTTTTGATTAGATGATCAATACCAGTACTGTAAAACAAATACAGTGAATTAAAAACAAACAAAATTGAAACCCAAATAAAAATATTTTTGTAATAAGATCCTCACTATAACCACAAAACTAAATAATTCCTAATTTTTGTACTATTTCTTAATTCTCCTTTTACTCAAATCTAGAAATACAAAAACAAATTGAAAAAATAATCATATATGTGATTATTTAAACTAAACTGGAAATAAATGATTCAATTGATTCTAACATATATAAATAATTAAATGTGAAAATTTGCTAACATTTAATTTGCCTTCACATCAGAAGAAATTATCTAAGTTCATTCACCAGTCCGCTGTTACAGAAAGTCATGACCTACTTTTATTTTAATCTGTTTGTTTCACCCTTTAAAATAAATCAGTTGTCACTTTCACGAGCTATAATGGACGTGACACAGGAAGTGTGAAATAATTACATAAATACTACAGGAATTACAAATTATGCAAAGTTAAGTGGAATTTCTGTGACAATAATTCATATGAGTAACAGCAAAAAATAAATCAGGCAATAAAAATTTTCCAAATCAGTTTCTTTTAACAGAAAAACTTAATAACGTTAACAAAAACTGCATGTGTGTTTGTTTTTCTTTCAGTGGGAAGAGAATCCTGAAAATGTACCCAAGTAAGAGTAATTATACTTCATATAAAGTTACTCAAGTATAGTACAGCGTAGTAAAAATAATCCTAAAAGCAATTTTTTTTCTAAATAGTTACTGAAGTAAATGTAATTGAGTAAATGTAGATAGTTACCTCTGTAATATTTTTACAACGTCTCTGTTTAGGGTTCACCACTTGTTTACCAGAGTTGAGGGCGCAACAGCGGCACCCTTTGCCCAGGCACGGTACTGCACCCTGCTTTCGCGGGTCGGTCACGTAGCTGTTTACGGAAACGTCTTTACGTCAGCACGTGTACAGCAGCCGCGGCGGCGGCAGGCAGTAGTCATCTCCTAGCTTCTGTCCACTACGTGAGGCTCTGCATGCTCGTTGCCAGAGGGAACAACCACCGGAGAGAAGAGGCGGAGGGGGGACCGCGTTGTTTTCCGCCCTGAAAAATCAACTTTTCTCAGAAAGTTGTGCGTCGAGCGATGAGGGCTGCCGTGTGTCTCCATGGCGGAGAAGTAGGAGGCGGTCAGGGCTTCATTTTGGGGATCTGACGCTGCGCGGTCTGAGCTATATACGTCTGTGGACGTAAAGGAGAAGGTGCCTTTTTGTGGCCACACATGCTCCACAGAGTGGGGAGCTGATCCCAAGAAATATGATTTTCAAGAATATTCACCCCAGAACTTGCAGAGCATGGCTGTCTTTGGTGAGTCTTTTGTTTTTGTCGAGTTGTTTTCATGCTGTTTCTGTTGACCTTCTCGTCTCTTAGAGTGACAAAAAGGGCCTCAAAGTGAGTATTTCTATCAACAACACTGCTGGTAATTAAATAACGAGTAGCGGATGTAGATTCCACTATCATATCTTCTGCATTTCCTGCAGTGACGCAATTTAATTGGCTCTGGTCAAACTCCAGTGGAAGACAAACCAGGCGTTCAGTAAACAGAAAAACACGCGTCCCTCTTCTTTTGTGCAGGTTTCCCCGAGGCAGGAACCGTGTTTCTACTCCACGGTGCCCCCGCAGCCGGTGCCTCCGCTGACCCAGACCCTGCAGGGATATCTGAGAGCCTTGGAGCCCCTTCTGCCCCCGGAGGAGATCAACCACACCCGCAGGATGGTGCAGGAGTTCGGGAGGCCCGGGGGCCTGGGACAGCAGCTACAGGAGGGGCTGGAGAGGAGAGCCAGGCTCACCAAGAACTGGGTGTGTGTGAAGCAGACACATGTTCAAGCTGGAAATGGGCGGAAGCATAATTGCTATTGCTTAAAAGCAAAAAAGACACAGTCCAAAATGCACTACACCAGGAACATCTTTGAATATATTTAAACGAGTTAAAGACACAGAAATAAACTAAATTACCAAAGTAATAACCATGAAATGCTCACAAAAACAAAAGTCATCTGGTGAAAGTTAGAGAGCAATCATTCTGTAAATATTTTGCTAAATTTTCTAGAACCTATAATCATAATGATGTCATTTTCACAACAGCGAATTAAGGACTTCATAGGTAGAAAAAAAGGAGTAAAGTTACACCAAAATAATCCAAAACTTTTGAGATTAATCACAGAAATTTTCTAGAACCAACATGGAAATTTCTGAATGTGAAAAATCAATAATTTGCTGGATGAACATTTTTGACTTTTGAAGCTCAGAAATTTCCTTATTTTTTTCTAGAAATTTTCTCTTATTAATCTAAAAATATTTGAGTTTTTTCCTAGCAAATTTTAGACACTTCAAACTAATAAATTTCCTTGTTTTTTTTCTAGAAAATTTGAGGTTAATTTAAAAATGTTAGAATTTTTTCTAGCAAATTCAGAAATGTCCATGTTTTTCTAGAAGATTTCTAAGATTAATACAAAAATATTAGATCTTTTTAGCACATTTTCAACATTTTAAACTCATCAATTTTGCAAAAAATATATCTCAAATGAGTTTTACTTTGACATGCTAGTTAGCGTTGTAGCAGTCATTTTGTAGGAATGCTTTAGTACCAAAGCTCTCGGCATGTTTTTAAATTTTATTTTATGTGCCTGAGTTTATTACTTTTTTTTTTAAGTATAAATATCTACTCATATTATACATATTTAATACATCCAACTAAATAAGTTAAATATCTCGTAAAGTATATAAATATTGCATTAGTATTTAAATATTCATACAATGCTACTTAAACAAAATTGTGAAGTGAAATATTAATGTTTATTTAATTTTTGATGTAGAATGAAAGAGAAAACGATAAAATATAGTAGATAGTTGCATAAAAATAGATAATGTATTCATGCTTTGAGTGGAATATTTTTTGTTTAAAATTAATTGTACTTCAGTTATTTTTACTGAAATTAATAAAAAATGTATAGAAAACGATAAACAGTTTGAATTTTCTTTGGTCCTTCCAGGTGTCAGACCTGTGGGTCCAGTGGGCGTACCTGGAGAGCAGGCAGCCCCTGGCGGTCCACTCCAACCCGGCCATCTCTCTGCCCCGCAGGGACTACAACGACTGGAGGAGCCAGCTGCTGTGAGTTCAGAAAACTACACGGTTTGACCCATAATGAGCAGTTAGAAGCGTGTGTCTGAAGGAGATGCTTACTCTGGCATTCAGACGTCCTTATCTGTGTTTGGTGGTCGAGTCGTTTGCTTTGTTTTCTGCTGGAGAAACGTCCGATAGTGGAGGCTTCACTTATCGGGAGAGGATGCGTTCTGACTGATAAAATTCAAACAGAAGAAGAAACAAAAAATGCTTTTCCTAAACTATTTATTTTATCTCATAGATTGCAATGTTTTTATATGTTATGGTTAAACCAGAGATGTCCAAAGTGTGACCTGGGGGCCATTTGTTGCCCTCTGGATGGAACTAAATGTGATTAAATTTAGATTTTTACAGACAAATAAAATGTTCTTATGTTTATTTGTTTAGGTGCAAGACAATAATATTTATTTTATTAATATTTCTGTTGTTTTTTTATGACACTTTGCTGAAACCAGCAAGAAAATGCTGCCCAACCTTTGTTCCCAAAAAAATAAAAATACATAAAAATAAGGCTAATAAACCCCTAAAAAGTTTTGGAAAATATTTAATACATCAGCTGCGAAAGGCTCTGATTGTATTTTGGATCAATAATGATTTACAGATTACTTTTTTTTTTTTACAAAAATTAGACTACTGTGCTTAAATAGTACAATAGTACATGCTTTTTATGGTTTTATTAAAATAGTTTATCATAACATTGAAGAGATAAAAAAAGATCTTCAGAAATAAAACTTTTCATTTTTAGTAATAAAAAAAATTTAGTCCTCAGGTTTTCTCAACTTAACAGTTTTGGCACTAATGGAAAAAAGTCTGGACCCACTGGGTTAAACTCCATAAATCATGTGTCAAACTCAAGGTCCAGGGGCCAAATCTGGCCCGCTGTAGCTAATTATGTGGCCCTCCAGACCTCAAATTACGTCAACAAGTCCCTTCAGTTCCTCACAAATCCGTAAAATTCACACAAAATCAACACATCAACACAGTTTTTCTGATTTTTACTGCAAATTTTTTCTCAAAATTGGCAAAAGTTTTGAGTTGAAGTAACTGCTGCCTCAACCTTCCTGGATGTCAAGTTATAGTCTGTTAGCGATGCAGCGATTAATAAAAAGTCACATTTAACATCACATATTGTAAAAATTCCTTACAGATATTTCTAAATTAGCACCTCAAACTCTGTGTTTTTGATTGCAGAAAAACACAAAAACGATCAGAAAATCATGGATGAACTGATCAGTGAGAAAAGATGTTCAATATTATTTAATCTTAGGAAACATTTACTGAATGCTAAAACAGCTATTTATTGATAATTTAACAGTTTTATGGGTTTTATCAACACATTCTGGCACAACTGGCCCTTTAAGAACGTTCAGATTGTTGATTTGGCCCAAAATGAAAAGCAGTTTTCAGCCCAGCTTTAAATCTATAATGACGGTAATATTATGTTCCTTTCTTCACAGGTTTGCGTCTAAATTGATAGCAGCTGTTTTGGACTTCAGAGCCAAAGTGAACAGGTGAGTTTTACCTTCTATAATAACTCAGTGAACACTCTGACTCTTTGGAGTGATTCCTCACTGGAGTGATTCCCCTTTGAAGTGATTCCTCACTGGAGTAATTCCTCACTGGAGTGATTCCTCACTGAAGTGATTCCCCTTTGAAGTGATTCCCCTTTGAAGTGATTCCTCACTGAAGTGATTCCTCTTTGGAGCGATTCCTCTTTGAAGTGATTCCTCTTGCTCTGTTCACGTGCTGTAGGCGTCATTTCGTCCTCTTGTTGTTGCCCGTCTTGTGTTTCGCCCAGCTGGAGTTGCCGTGTGTTTGGCTGAGCGTTTGATGATAATCTGTAGCTAAATTTACTTGGACTGTAAGAGTATCTGCAGCTGATCTCAACCCTCAATGGATTACAGGAGCAGCCTGTTTACCTCCTCATATACCTTAGTTATAGTAAGGATTTATTAATAGAATATATTTTTATTGTAGTTTAATTATTTTGCCTTGCATATATTTGCATGGACTGGTGACAATACTTTAAATTCATCGTATCTTTTGTTATTTGCATACTTTCCATATAAGAAATTTGTTTCATCATTTTCAGGATAAATTTCAATTTCTGATGTTAAATTTAAGAAAAATATTGATATATTTGCTATTTTCTCCACTTTTTGACCCACAAAAGCATCAATAATATCAGTAAAATTGAAAATATGAGTAAATCCAGTTATTGTGTGCAGTTTAGTTACATAAATCACTTTTTAAAAGTAATTTAAAGTTACTTAAACTTTTAAAGTTCTTAAAAAATGTAAAAGTTAGGCTCTGAAATAGGAGCCAATTTCAGATGAGAATGTTTTTCAAGAACAATATTTGTGTTTGTGGCGCCATGAATGCTGTTCCATGCGATCACACTTATACTGTTACCTAAAAATTGAGTAATAAATTGTTTTTTAAATAATAAACTTTATCATTGTAATAACAGTATCGCAAAATGTTGTGATAAAATTAAAAGTCCTGCCCTACCTGGGTGACATCAGGATATATATCTTCTATAAGTCTGTCGTTGAGAGTTTCATCTTTTCTGTCGTCATCAGAACCAGAGACTTAAAAACCTCAATGAGATTTATCAGGTTCTGGTTCTGTTCTGGGACGGCTGAGGATCCTCTGGAGATGATGATGATGATGCAAAGAAGGATTTTACATAAAGTCAGGAAAATTATGGACAGTCCTCTTCATTAGACTGTCTTCAGTCAGAGGCTTCTTCAGATTCCCTGTAATACAGACTGCTACAGGAGATCCACAGCCATCACCATCTACAATAACTTTTTGAAGAATTTTGAACTAACATTTAATTTTTGATTTTGAATAACTTTGTTGCATTTTTGTTACCTTAAGCCTTTGAGCCCAATACCTAAAAAATAACTTTTTCATCAATATTAAGGAATTATTGACGTAAAACAAGCTCGTATTTCTAAGAAATAAGTTGACAAAGCCAACTTATTTCTTGTAAGTTACCTTTGTTTTATTACAAGTGTACTTTTCACTAGAAACTAGACCAATAGCCTCTATTTCCATTGTGATGAATGGAGGGTTCATGTCCGAATCGACGCAGTAGGTTCTTGTATCTCGTTCTTGAACCTGAGTGGTTTTCTGATGTGTTTTCTGAAGCGGTGGGAATCCTGACAGCTGCTTGTGTTTGTCTCAGTGGGCAGCTGCCGGTGGAGTACATGCGGGGGAAGCCTCTGTGCATGGAGCTGTACCCGCTCCTCTTCTCCTCCAGCAGGATTCCCGGACCCAAACACGACTACGTCGCTCACTACAGCAACTCCCGGCGCTCGCCGACGCACATCACTGTGGTCAGGAACTACCAGGTGGGCAGAGCTGGGGAGTAACTAGCATCACTTACTCAGTTACAGTTACTTGAGTAACGTTTAAAAAAAAAAAAAAATATATATATATATATATATATATATACACACACACACTTTTAGGAGAGTTTTTGTTACTCTGTTATTTTTACTTTTACTTGAGTAAAAGTATGTTGAAGTTGGGAGGCGTCTCTATTTATAACTCGGTATTGGTTTTCATCCACAGCACTGAGGTCATGTCCTGATTTTATTGCTACCTGGTTGGTTTCACTCCTGAAAAGGTAGATTTTGTGTTTTTAGCTCAGATGGATTAAAAATAACTGATGAGCCAGAGAGGAAGGAATGTGTTGCTTCCTGTCCAGGAGTTTAAAAGTCTTGATGACCTTTTGTGACAACAGAGATGCTAAACACAGTATGAGATTCTTCTGATGGTTAAAATAAGTCCAGACTGGGCCGGAGTTGAAGGTTGAAATCCCAACATCTCATGTGAAATATTTTTATCCAGGAGGTGCAGAGGCTGGGACCCGTCCAGAACATTTTATTATTCTGGCTGACCTTTACACAAACTGCTTCACTGTCCAATAACTCTTTGCCAATCTGGCTGTAGTTTAATGAACTCTGTGCCTCTGTCGACTGCAGGGAACCAAATTTATCGCAGCTTTTTTTCTATGTTCATGGAGCAACAAAGGTCAACTTTCAAACCCACCACAAAGGTCAGAGTTGAAGGTGTCTTTCAGATTTGGCGTAGCTTCCTGTCTTTTTACTGATAATCAGCTGAACGTCTTATTAATGAAGTCTTGTTTGTTTTGAAACCATTGTAATGCTTCAATAGGCCTGTTAAGCTAACAAATTAAACTGGATGATAAATTGCTCTTGGAGTTACTGCTATAAAAGATAATATTATACTATTAACATATTATGGTAATGTTATAATAATGCAACCAACAATTATTCTGATGATTAACCGGGTATAAAAATTGGCACACTGCAGACTTTTCTTGTAATCGCTCAAGTCTTTTTATACAATATTATAAATGTAGCAAAAGATACAAATAGACAAATAACTCAAATCTTTTTTTTAAGTAAGAAAAGAAACATTTTGTTGTCTAAAATGAATTAACATGGCATTTGTACTAGGTGAAAATAAAAAATAAAATAAAAAATGCCACTTGAGGAGTTTTTGGTAGAACATATTTACAGACAAAGGAGTTTTTCATTTTAAATTCAGAATGTATACATACATGTTTTGTACAGATTTAGCTTAATTACTAATATGAATATGTTTTTTTTTCAGCAAGTGACCGTTTTTGTGCTAATATACTCCAGCTAACAATTAATTGATTACTAAAACAATTAATGTGATTAATCAGATTAATGTTTTTTCAGCCCTAAAAGCAAGTACGCCTTCTCAAAGATCAGTAAACTTTAATTTCTAACAAACATAAATGGAACTGCAACTCATTATAAATATCCAAACTAAACAAACGGCAAATAAAATGGATACTGTACGTAAAATTTCTCTTTAAAACAGCCACTGAATGCTGCATATGGCGGTAAAACAAGCTGACCAAATGTCCCAGAGGTCAGTTGGGTTGCTAGGTAACGGGCTGGGCCTGGCTCCAGTTGCTAGGAAACGGCCCAGTGCCCAGGAATGTAACTTAAGAGTTATAAACACCAAAAAACATGAACTTATTGTCTGAAATAGCTGGGTGTTTGTTTTGTTTGTTTTTGTAAATGCGTGGGCTGTTTTCAGAAGCAGTTGAGACTCGTATGAAAGTCCAAAAATATGATAAGCGCCCTTTAATACAGCAAAATCCTTAATGAATTAAAAGGTTTTGAAAAGTTTTGTAATAATCTCAACAGTTCTTTATTGACAAGGAATGATTTAAATTAAAAAAAATCCAATAGTTGCTGACTTAATCACTGAACATGGCGAGTCTCTGTCTCCTCTACGTGATTTAACCGTTCACTTCCTGGTTCTAGTTCTTCCAGCTGGAGGTCTACAACAGCGACGGCTCGCGGATGACCGAGAGTCAGATTCACAGTCAGCTGCACAGAATCAGGTCTCAGTCCTGGAAGACGGACAAGGAGCCCATGGGCATCCTGACCAGCGAGCACCGCCACACGTGGGGCGAGGCGTACAACCGCCTGCTGAAAGGTTCGACCGTACATCATCACACTTCCCAAACAGCTCAGGGGTATTTACTGGTTTGTTGTTTATTATAACAATCAAGGCTTTGGTTTGAAGAAATGAATCAAAATGGACCAAAATGAAGAAATGTTTGAATTCTGTTAATGAATCTGGGGTTTTTTTTTCCTCAAAAAGCCTAAACATAATAAAATACTTCATAATTCATTCAAATAGTTGTGTGTGTAGATGCTAAGGCTAACATTAGGATGCTAAAGCCAGTGCTAGCTGTTGCTGTAGTTCATAGGAGCTTCCTGTTCTGAATATCAAGAGTTCTTGTTTTTCTGCTGAACACAGACTTTCAAATTATGCAATCCTTAGATCTACTGCAACATTGCTTTCTTTCTTTCCTTTTTTTTTTTTTTTTTTGCTGCAGCTCTTAGTTGACAAGCTAGAACTGACAAATAGCTACAGTAAAAAGTATTTTATATTCATATTTTTATTTATGTATTCAAGATATTCGGAAAGAACAATTATTGATGAATGTATTATCTTATTGATAATTTTGTCTGAAACATTATTAATCTGCATGCAAAAACTGTTTCTATGTTGAGATTAATGTTAGCATGCTAATGTTAGCTTCACTGCTAATTATTGGGACTCTGCAGATGCAGTAGCTTGTTTCTTCTTCTAATGTAGAGATTTTATTTGCAGCTGGTCGGTTATTTTGCCTTATAGTTTTTTTTTTTTCATCTTCGTCTCATTCTCATGTAGCCTGCGGCTGTTTAAAACTAGAAACCAATTTAATATTAATCCACATCTTGATGTCTTAGACATGCAGGTTGAATAAATGTAAAAGCTTTGTTTGAATATTGAATATTTTCTGTTTCTTTATATTTTTTTTTTTTAGACAAACTGAACCAGGAGTCGGTGCGGATGATTGAGACGGGCCTTTTCTCGCTGTGCTTGGATTCTCCTGTCATGAGGATATCGGATGAGAAGTATGTGCTCACGCTCACATTCTCGGGAGTTTCTGTGTTTGCTGAACTTGTTGCGTAATCGCCTCTGCAGATATGATTGTGTCGTGTGTTGACGCTTGCTGCAGAGAGCAATCGTCTTTTCCTGTATTTGAACTGAAACTACAGATTGTGAAACGCTGCTTTGCATCAGAGATCCTTAAGAATATATATATATATATATATTTTTTTTTTTTTTTTGGGTCTCATGCTTTTGGTTTTTTTCCTGCAGGTATGCCAGCCGTAAGGCGGCTCAGATTCTACACGGAGGCGGGACGTACTCCAACAGCGGCAACCGTTGGTTTGACAAAACGCTGCAGGTGGGTCCGATCACCAATGATGGAGCCACTTTGGAGAAGCTGATTGTATTTGACTCTGTATTTGTTTAAACAGTTTGTGGTGGGCGAGGACGGATCATGGGGCCTCCTGTACGAACAGGCCACAGCCGAGGGCCCGCCCATAGCCAACCTGCTGCACCATATACTGGAGTACTGGTGAGATAAAATACTCCCACTACAACAAATACTGCTGTGCTGGATGAGCACCAGTTGCTGGGATTGTTGGACAAGCTGGTACACGAACAAAACGGCCTCAATATCAATGATCTGGTCTAAACGAGGTTTTAAAATGATTAAATCTTACTTTCAAACGGGTTATTGAAATCCTTGAATTCATATGACGTGTTTTCAAAGTTTGTAAACTGCACAGCTTTGTAATAAAATACAATCTAGCATTTTATTAAATCCAAAATATGGAAAGAAATCCTTTGTGATTTCTTTCCATATTTAACTGGAAAAAGTTTCTGTTATAAAATTTGGGCTTTTTTTAAAGTGTTGTCAGACTAGTCTGAGGAAATGAGATTTCAAAACATAAATTTTATTATATTTTAATCCACCTGGTCCCAGCTATGTGGAATTATTACAGTAACAGTAATAATATAATAGTGGAATAAAACCATTGTTTTAGTTCATTCATGTTTTATCCCCTAAGTGTTGTGCTGTTTGAAAACTGACTTTATTTAATTTTCCTTTGGGATCAATAAAATATTTTTGAGTTTGAATTTAATTAAAAACATTTGAAAAATGTCCATGACAGATTTTATGCCACATCCCTTCAGTTGAAGTGAGAGGAATATTTTCTGCTCATGAATATTTTTCTGTTTGTTCGCAGTGAGACGCCCGACCCAAAGAGGGCGCCGCTGGTTCCTCTGCCGATGCCCAAGAAGCTCTACTTCCACATTGACCGGGACATCAAGAGGGACATCGAGCAGGCCAAGCAGAACCTGGACATGTGAGCCCGTTTTTTTGACCTGACTGGGTCCAACTTCCTCCTGCTGGATTCAGCAAATCTGGAGAGTAAAACGAAATGACGTTTTCAGAACCGTCACGTTGAGCTGCTTATTTTCAGAACCATCGTAAATCATCCGTCTGCTCGCTGCAGTGAGGAGCGAAAGTTTTATTTCCTGCTGGATGAAAGAACATGACGGATATTTCCTCTGTTTGCTTCATTCGAGCTTTAAATCAGAACATTAACGCTACGGAGAACTTTGTAGCACATTTGAAATTCATTTTTTAGCTCTAAACTGACAGATCAGTTCTGATGGAGTATTTTTTTTATTCTTGGTTTTCACAGATAAAGGAAAAAGTATGTTGATTCTTTTAGCAGCTGAGGCCAAAGTCTTGTTTTTTAGCAACAAAATTAAACATCATCAGGTAGAAAAATGGCAAATATGACTAAAAATAAACACAAGAAGTTAAACTTTAAATGTAGAAATTATAAAATGCTATAATAAAACCAAAACATGAATTTTGACAGCAGGGATTATAAAACATGGATTAAAACTTAATGAAAGGTAAATGAAATCTGATCAATGCAAACATGTTTATCTGTTAAATAATAATTTGGTTTTATTTCTTGAAGCTTTTGGATTGCAATTTACATCTTATATTTAGTAATTCTATTTTTTTTATTATATATTGTATAATTTTATTAAATACAATTAATAATATAATGTACTGATAATTTAATTTAATATAATTTAATATTTAAATA
>NW_015113586.1:78984-112216 GCF_001443285.1 Poecilia latipinna
TATATATATATATATATATAATAATAAATTAAGAAAATGTGATTATTTGTAAACCTGGAAATTGTCTTTTCTGCTCCTTTTATAACCAGATAAGATGATCAGATCCTACAAAGGATTCCTGCAGAAGTTGTGGTTAAATTATCATTTATATTCTTTCAGTCTGATCAACGACCTCGACGTTCATGTCTTCAACTTCAAAAGGTTCGGCAAAGAGCTTCCCAAGAAGCACAGCTTGAGTCCAAACTCCTTCATCCAGGTGGCTCTGCAGCTGTCCTACTACAGGTCGGTACCACGACAAAAACACGACCACATTTATTTAAAAAAGCTTCTGATTTAAAACAAGATTCTTATGAGCAGCTGTTTGAGGCTTTCAGCAGCAGGTATTACCTAACCAGAACCTGCTGCATAACCACTAGAGGGCGCTCTGCTGGGATATTTACACTGGACACTAAACACACATCAAATCAGATGATTAAAATGTACTGATAATTTAATTTCATATAATTTTATATTTAAATATTATACTATAATATTATATGAAATTATAATATATATATATATATATATATATATATATATATATTATAATCTTGCACTTGGCAAGATTTTGTGCTTTTGGCAGTTTATGTAGGATACTAACACTAATTGATGATTCATATAATGGTGAATTAAAACTGTCTTTTTTTAGTTCATTTGCATTGTGTTTATCTCCAAGGTTTGGTGCTGGAAAAGTTTGAAAACGTACCTTGAAAATGCTTGAAAAGCTCTTGAATTTCTCCGTGCGTTTGCTGCGGTGCGATCACCGTCATTTTCCTGCAGGGTTCACAGCGAGGTTTGTCCTGCCTGTGACATCGCCTCACAGAGGATGTTCAGAGGAGGACGGACCGAGTACATCCGCTCGCCCACAAACCAGGCGCTCAAGTTCATCCTGGCCTTCGACGATCGCACCGTGTCGGTGAGGAACGGTTCGCTGTAACTCCTCAGCGTCTTTCTGATTCTGTAGCTTTGACCCTTTGTGTTTCTCCGCAGAGAGAAGCGAAGCTGGAGCTGCTCAGAGAAGCAGTGGATGCGTACTCAGAGCTGACCGCGCAGGTAAATGCCTCCAGAAGCTGCTTTCCTCAGCTCGTTATGTGACCTGGAGGCTCAGTTGGTGATATTTCCCTCCTGGTGCTGCTCAGGCTCTGAGAGGACACGGCATCGACCGCCACCTGCTGGGTCTCAAGCTGCAGGCCATCGAGGAAGGACTCAGCATTCCCAAAATCTTCATGGACACGGCTTACGGCCTGGCCACGCACTGGAAGCTGCGGACAGGGCAGGTCTGTTCTCACACAGCTGGACGACTTTTGCAGATTTAAATGTTTTCATTTTATTCAGCATGTGTGTGTGTGGTACTTTTATTTCTTACTTGGTTTGGAAAAATTCAACGTCAAGGTTGCTTTGTTAACTTACCTCCAGAGTGTGATATTTTTCCTGGAAAATTCATACAGCCTGTGACTTCCTGTTTATTTCTTTAATATTTATTATGACAGCATATGAGGGATACTGTTGATATATATATAAAAAGAAGTACATTTTCACCAAAAAATCTGAAATGTTTTGATTAATCTCAGAAATTTTCAAAAAAACAAAACAAACAAGAAAAGCAAAAAATTTAAGAGAAAAAACTAACATTTTCATATTAATCTCATAAATAAATTTCCTAGAAAAAAAAGGAAATTTCTGAGCTTGAAAAGTTAAAAATCTGCTACAAAAAAACTGACATTTTCTAAAAAAAAACAAAAAAACAAGGAATTTTAGTTTTAAAGGCAGAAAATTTGTGAGAAAAAAAACTTATATTTAGATATTAACCTCAGAAATAAATTTTCTAGAAAAAACGTAGAAACTCCTGAGTTTAAAAAGTTGAAAATTTACTACAAAAAAAAAACTCAGAAAATTTTCAAAGTTATTACTAGAAAATTGCTAAGATTAAAATTTATTATTTTTTCCTGGCAATTGGTTTTTTTTTGTTGTTGTTTTTTTTTACTTTTATGAAACATTTTTTTTTAGAAATTTATTTCTGAGATTAATATCAAATTTTCTTGTTTCTAGAAAATTTCTGACATTTTTTGGTGAAATTTTACTTGTTTTTTTTTCTAATACCTACAATGACTCCTCCAATTCGCCGTGTTGCATTCTTTTCTCAGAACATTTTCAATGTTATTAAATTCTCCTGTTTTCCATCTGTCTGATGAGTCACTCTATTATTTTTATCTTTAATCAGCCAAATAACTGCAATTGGTGCAGCACTAGAAATTACTGCTTTAAACATCTCAGTGTTTGAGAAATAAATCTATGTACTATGAGTTATGCCGGTATTGAGCAGGACTAGATAAATGTGGTTGATTTAGTTTAATATGTTCACTTTTAAAGTTAATATTTGACAACAAATGCAGATTTTGACGTGATGGAAGATGTTTTAAATTTTTTTTGAGAACTGATCCTCATGTTTTTATTTTGCGTCTGCAGGTTCCCACCAACACCGACAGCGTGATGTGTTTCGGGCCGCTCGTTCCCGACGGTTACGCCGTGTGCTACAACCCGCAGGCGGACCACGTCCACTTCGCCGTCACCGCCTTCAACTGCTGCGAGGAGACCAACGCAGAGACAATGGCTCGCACTCTGAAGGAAACGCTGTGCGACCTGCAGGAGCTGCTGCAGCCTACCGTGTAGAGCTGCTGCAGCAACAAACTCGATGAACCCGCCTTCCAATAAGGGAAAAGAAGCTTTCTAAATGTTTTCTACGAGGCTTGCATCTCATTTATGCTAATTGTTACTCTTCCATCGGAGCCTGAAGGCTGAACTCTGCAGCTCTGCTGTGCTTTTGATACATTTTTTACTGCTGATCTTTGTCTCTTTCAGCACGAAACTGATTAAACGCTGGCTTCAAATGTGAAAGCGAAAACAAGCTACCTGACACTCCAGCATTAACCAAAGCATCAAATCACTGCACTTCTCTTTTTACAAGTCGGGAGACGACCAGCGGCCTTCCTTTCCACCATAAAACCACCGTTTGCTCCGTCAGCACAGTTAATTGGATAATTTGATTTTTGTAGGTTTAGGAGCCTTTAAAATGGACCAAAGGAGGTTATTATAAATGCAATGAAGGTTTCTTTTGCATCTGAGGTAGAAATGAAAAATACACAGAACCTGTAACAGGAAGCAGGATGTGTATCTTATTGTGGGAAACTTGATGGTAAAACCTTTACAAATGTGAAAGCTCTGACTTTGCATTTGTGTCTTCATCCATTTCTGTTGTAGACTTTGTAATTATGGCTCTGACTGTAGGTATGGGCAAGTTAAGGCGAGCAGCTATTTTCTTACCGCCATTTTCTGCCTTGCTTGGAATTACATGTTCTCATGTCTCCTAATTTGAAGAGTAAGTAATAGATGGGCTTCTGTACCCAAGTCCTGGATTAAAGGCTCCTAGGAGTTGTGATCAGCTAAAGAAGTAAACGAGTAGATCCAGAAATGCTTTTTTTATAGGAATTGTTCCATTTTAAAACCTGGATTGATTCTCTGATGTGACAACTAGCATAACAATGGCATTTAAAGTGATTACCATTGTTGGGATTAATTAACTTCAACCTGGGAATGTCCCTGATCTTGTGGCTGTACTTTACATGTCGAGGTTTTCCCACTCGGATGGCTCTGCAGGCATTTGTTTAAACCTGCAGGACTACTTAGTAAATAAAGAGTGTGATCACTTGACCTCATTTTCTTTGTTTTGAGACAAAAAAAAATAGAACCAGCTACAGCAGCTTGTGTTTTTGAACATATGAATATTTAGGATAGTGAAAAATTCAAGTAAGGTAAATTAATAGTGGACTGTTTGCGACCCTTTGACCCACAATTCAGAACTGTAGCAAGTTTACTATTAATTTGATATTTTTATTAACAATGTTCCTGTTTTCAATGATTACACTTTGCTAAAGTTATCAAACATTGCCCAACCTATGCTGCCTAATGTTAAAAAAAAAGAAAAAAGCAATAAACCCAAAAGAACAGCTTTAGAAAATATATAATACAGCAACTGTTCAACACCTTGTTTATATTTTTGGGTCAACAATGATTTACAGATTACTTTTCTACAAAAATTAAACTACTTTATTAAAATAGTCTGTTTAGTGTACTATTACTTTTTGTCAAATATCATCAGAATCTTATATATAATATGCTGATCAATGTTCCACTTACATCATTGGAAACTTTAGCCTTGATTTAAATGAACTCAGTGTTTCAGCTATCCTCTGTAAGTTTAAGATTTGTGGTAGAGGTGAAAGAAGGCTGACTTTGTAACAGTCTTTATGTGGCTCTGCAGGTTCGGGTCTGAGTCAATCACCACACCCACATTTCTCGCCTCATCACCAGTTTCTAGCTCTAATAATCCAAAGATTATAACTTCTGTTTGCTTCTGTTCAGCTGCAACATGTTATGGCTCATCCAGGATTTGATTTGTACATCAAATCACCTGTTCAGTGATGTTCAGCATTCAAACGAATTTGAAGATACTTGGAGGATTTGAGTTACAGAATTTGATTCGACCTAATAGAAAATCATTTCCTGTAGGGAAACAGTTTTTACCTGAATCGTGTTAGTGATACCTGTTATTGGCCCTAAGACTATTAAAAGATTTAAAAACTCCGATTTAAATGTGAATGCGGACAGAAACGTGTTAAATTGGTCAGCATAAAGTGCTTTGTTTACATCGAAACTCCACCTGATGCAGCAAAATGGGGGAGGAGTCGCTTCGCTTCGCGCTGATTGGACGAGTCGAAGCCGGAAGTGACGTTCGCAGCGGCCGCTTCACCTTTAATTTAAAACCGGAACAAACAGATGAGGAAAGTCGATCGGCCGCTGAATGTTTCATCGGCTGTTATTTATGTGAATGTGAGGACAGACTGCGTGTTAAATAAGATATATAAAGGGAAACTAACTGTGTGTTTATCTGGACCGCAGCTGGACACGAAACGAACTTCAAGATGAGACCTCAACATTAGCTAAACACCAATATTTTTTATTTTGCTTTTACCCAACGCGTCCTTATTTATGCATAGTTAATTATTTTAGGAGGTTTTAATACGTCTAAGTTTCAATGGCGGGGCCATCATTTGCTAGAACCAGGAGGAGAGTCAGCGGGGCGGCCGGGCTGATGTGGCCGCTGCTCGGTGCGTGTCTCTGGGCTGCGGTGGTCGGATACAAGCCGGTGATCATCGTCCACGGATTGTTCGACAGTTCAGACGATTTTAAGAACTTACAGCGGTTCATTAATGAGGTGAGTGGCTAAAAATGACGACAAAATTAGTTATCCTCTTTACATTCTGCATGCCTCGAAGATTAAATTTACCACATGTGACAATATGTATAGCATGTATTGTTTAAATTATTACTTTATTACTTTACAAGTGGTAATTTGTAGCTTTTAAAAGTGTAATAAATGTTTAAAATGTTGCTATTTATTCAGTATCAGAGCATCAATACTGCATTTAAAAACAGATTATTCTGGTATAAAGTGGCCCAACAAGTTATACAAAGAGATCCGATAAATGCTGCATACCTATCATTGTTTTGTTTGGACTTTTTTTGTTTTAATTTTTCTTTTTCCTTCTAAGTTCTCTTGCATGTGTTATTGATGTCCTTTTTTCTTTATTTGATCTCTTATTTCATTTGTTTTCTTTAAAAGTTATTTTTGACCTAATTGCCTAAAGACAGGGAAATTAATATTACAGTAGCACAAAAAAACACAAAACGCAAAGTGTAAAACAGTAATTTAAAATACTAGTGTATAAAAATTTAATTAAAAGAAGAATGTAGATATATCTAAGTCGGTAATTGAAGAAATAAACTAGTTGGAACAGTTTGTGTGTTTAGGTAAATGAACTTAAATGTAGATTGTTGTTAAGGCAATGAAATGTGCTCTGTCCTGTGTGTTTTCATAAGTTTATATTACATCATTGCAGACATTTATAAACTCTCAACCTGGAAATGTGGAAATGGTTAAAAAAAGGAAATTTTGTGGGCATTTTATGAAACCAAAAAGGTTTCAGCCTGTACTTCCTCTTTTTTTCCTACTCTGTAGCTGCAAACTGAAACCAGAAAACCAACTAAATATAACCTTTTTTCTGCTGCACTTCGCCTTAACTTCCACAACATTTCCTCAAGTGCCTTCCAACCCAAAACGAAGCTTTGTTTCTGTCCTGCAGTCTCATCCCGGGACCAATGTGACGGTCATCGACCTTTTTGACAGAGGTGCCAGCCTGGAGTCCATGTGGAAGCAGGTGGAGGGATTCAAGGCAGCCATTTACCCAATAATGCAAAACGCTGCAGATGGAGTTCATTTCATCTGCTACTCTCAAGGTGAGTGCATTCCTGAACTGCAGATGATAAAGTGCTGGTATGCGACCTGGGCAGCAGAATTGATCTTGCATAAACAGTTGACTGTAATCTGTGGGAGATGCATTTTTTTATGATGTTTGGGATTTCTGATGGAAACTTCCAACGATCAGCAGCGATCACAGACATGCAGGAGCAGATTAGACCTTTAGACTTTTTGCAAATTTTCTTATGAGGTGTTTTTCTCAGAAAAGCATTTTTAGAAACAAGCATGCAGGAATTGGAATTTGATTTCTTTTACTAAAAGTGTTTGTCTAAGTTTTGAGTCTTAAATGTCATTTTTTCTGTTTATATTTTAAGTTTCTCTAATTTATATTGGTGTTTTTTAATTACATTAGAATTTCATCTGTAGTTTCTAAATTTATGTAGTTCAATTTGTAAATTACAGACTCCTTACAGAAAGACTGATGTTTTTCATGTTAATTTGCTGATTGTGAATTATATCTAATGAATAAATTAGGTAAATGTTTTTCCTTTTCTTGTTACTTTAGGTGGACTCGTTTGCAGAGGGATCCTTTCCATTCTGCCCGACCACAATGTTCACTCATTCATCTCTCTGTCTGCGCCTCAGGCTGGGCAATATGGAGGTGTGTGCGACGTTAATATAAAAGTGATAACTACAAATGTCACAGGTGTCATGGAAGAAGTTACTTTAACAAGAGTCTGGATGAGAAGAAATAAGAAATGTATTAAAACCTTGCAAGGTGAGACCAGAAATACAGAGTCAAAGGAGTCTGTCAGTCTGCCCTGACCAATAGTGGATCTGGCTTCCTTCTATAGGTTCTGGTCAAAGAGAGACTTGATTAGACAATAGGTGTGAATCTCTGATCGTTATGCACCAGGGATTCTGTGGAGCCCAACACAGATGGTCTGTTCCTTTGTCTATTGTTAAGGAAAGGAGGTTGTTCTTTCATGATAAAGGGGCCAGATAAGTCCTGGGTTGGGGGAGAAACACTTAGCTGGTCTTCAGGATCAATGACGTCCCCTGCTGTCATATGGTACTGTAGAAATCTATAGGAGAGCAGCTTGACCTCATGATAAGATCGCGCAGTCACATGATCTCATCAGACTCTATCTAAAGGGTGAGGAGCACATTGTAACATTTTCCATTTCACAGGTTTGTGAGTTTATTAAATCCAGAGTTGGGTAGTAACTAGTTACATTTGCTTAAGCAGCTTTTCTGGAAAAATGAAGTTATTTTAAGAGTATTTTAACTACGCCGTCATTGCTACTTTTATCTGCATAAGCATATGATGAATTATTTGGGTAAAGTTCCTACAATATGTAACTTCACTGAATGGAGAACAAACATGTTGTAAATAAAAAACAGACACACAGCTGTAGTTTTTGTTTAAAGTTTCATAAGGTTTATATTGAAAGAAACTGATTTGGAAATTTTTTTCGTTTGGCCGATTTCGTTATTTCGTTCCTTAAAATACCAAAATGTCCACTTATCTTTATATTTTGATTCATTAGAATGTAATTTTTAAATATTAAATGATTGATGTTTTGATCAGTTACCCTTTTTTACCAAATACTTTTTCACTCTTACTGGAGTAATTACTTGGACAGCCACGTTTTACTTTTACTGGAGTGAAAACATTTTTTGAAGTAGTGCTGCTTCGACACTGAGTATAATCTGGGTTTTCTGCCTTCCTCTGATTAAACCCTGGATCGTCTGCTCCTCGTTTCCTCTCAGATACAGACTACCTGAAGTATCTCTTCCCCCAGTTTGTGAAGTCAAACCTCTACCACCTCTGTTACACAGCGTTCGGCCAGAGGGTTTCCATCTGCAACTACTGGAACGGTGCGTAGTAACTAGTTACTTTTACTCAGTTACAGTTACTTGAGTAACTTTTGAAGAAAACAAATGCTGTACTTCTTACTTTTACTTGAATCATTTTGTTGAATAAAATCTCTGGATTTTCTTCACACTGAACAAAAAACTAACATGTTTTAACCAAAGATTTACCAGACACAGACACAGACCTGCAGTTTTTACTAAGGTTTCATTAGTTTTTTTATTGAAAGAAACTGATTTGGACAAAAAATTATTTCCTAGTTTTGTTTTGTTTTCTTACTCATATGAATTATTTTCATTTTCGTCCTTTTAAAATACCACAATTTTCACTTAACTTTATATTTTGGTCCGTCTGATGATGAAATTTTTAAATATTAAGCGATTGATCATTTGATCAGTTACTCAGTACTTTTTTCTTACTCTTGAGTAATTTCTTGGATGGATACTTTTTACTTTAGTAAAGATTTGTTGAAGTAGTGCTGCTCTCAGGGCATTTTGTGACATTCTCATCCCTCCTAAACTTTCTCCTAAAATCTCGTGGATGTAACTTGTTTCTGTCTTTCTGTCTCCAGACCCCCACCACAGAGACCTGTATGTGAACACCAGCGACTACCTGGCTTTGATTAACAGCGAGAGACCAAACCCAAATTCAACAGGTTAGAGACGGGTTTATTTATGTAAAAATAAGTTGAAGTAGTGCTACTCTTACTTGTGTATGGGCCTGTCTCCATAACAAATTTTGCTGGACAATAAATTGTCCCAGAAGTTATTGTGATAAACAACAATAATAACAATAATGGTGCAGTATTTTCCGGATTATAAGGCCCACTTAAAAGCCTTTAACTATATCAAAAAGCGACGTAATCTGGAGCGCCTTAAATATGGTTCTGGAGTAAAACAGCACCCTCTAGTGAATTAATATGAATTAATTCTGGTTGTGCTGACTGACCGCAAAGCGCTCACTATGCTTTGTCAAAATGTTTTAGTTACATTATGGTTACTGTAGTCAGTGATACTTATTGTGCTTTGACTTTGCTTTGCTTAATGCACCTTATAGTTCAGTTTGCTTTATGAAAAAAAGCTCAAAAATAGACCATTAATAATCCAGTGCGCCCATAGTACGGAAAATACGGTAACGGCATAATAAAGCAAGAAAACAATCTCAAAGATCAATAAACTTTAAATTCTAATGGAAGTATAAAACTGGAACTGGGAGACATTTTAAATATCCAAAATAAATAAACAAAACAACAGAAACTAGTTGAGACTTTTTGGACTTTTATCGTCCAGTTTTTGGTAGAAAAAAAAAGAGAAATCATGCAAATGGAAATTCATGAACCTGGGGCCTCGTCACATGTTTCTTTGTTAAATGAGTCAAACTTCCTCCTTCAGAATGGAAAGAGAACTTCCTGAAGATCCAGAAGCTGGTTCTGATTGGAGGCCCGGACGACGGCGTCATCACCCCTTGGCAGTCCAGGTGAGTTCACAGCTCAGCTGGTTCGAGAAACAACACAGAGATGATTTCTAGTGGAAGGTTAGAAAAAGCAGAACCTGGTGCTTCTTCTCTCCTCATGTTTTCCAAGCAAATACATCAAATCTCTGAAGGTTTTATATTTTCCCAGGGTCATAACAATGGTTTGCGCTCAGTTCACACAGTGTTTCTTTCTTATGACGGGGTTTTCCTGAGATCTGCTGATTCTCATGTGATGCTCACGCTCTCCGTCTCTCATGTTTTACAGTCAGTTTGGATTTTATGACGACAACGAGACGGTCATCGAGATCCAGCACCAGGATGTGAGTAGAAATCAGACGCAAGATTCATTTGTCAAGTAAAACGCAAAATTCATTTGTGTGCATTGTTTATCAAAATAAAGTACAAAGAAAATATTCTAATTATGTGGAACTTCCTGGAGGGACTGAGCTTGTTTGGGAGGAATAAAAAGGTTTGCAGAGTTGCATGTTTTCTTTTTATGTTTCGCCATTTAACACTGGACTGCATTTGGAGGAAACAAATAGAGAAGCTGTGGAGCATGGTGGAGGAGGAGTCATGATCCGGGACTGTTTTGAACCCTAGAAGCTACTAAGTTAAGGATTTATTTGCTGTATACCAAGTGTTGCAGAATGGTTCGTCCAAATAACAAAGGGATCTCCTAAAGCAGAGCTGAAAACTCAGTTTAATTTTAGTTCATATCAAAAATCTGAATGTTCTTAAAGGGCCGGTTGTGCCAGAATGTATTGATAAAACCAATTAAACTATTAAAATATCAATAAGTAGCTGTTCTTCCAGGATTTTTGATGGTTTTAGTGTTTGTTTGCATTCACAATCACAGATTTTGTGGTGCCAATTTAGAAAGGAAGTTTTATGACATTTGTGCTAATGTATGACGTTAAATATGATGTATTATTATTCACCGTATCAATTACGGACTATAACTTGACATCCAGTAAGGCTGAATGTTTTTGACAAATTTTCTGAAAATCTGCAGTAAAATCAGAATAAATGTGGAGATTTTTTGATTTTCTGTGAATTTTGTAGATTTGTGAAAATCTGGAGTCCGGAGGGCCACATAAAAAGCTGCGGCGGGCCAGATTTGGCCCCGGAGCCTCGAGTTTGACACATGTGTTGTAAAGGAACCTGATGAACAAGTTATTGCCGCTTGATGTGGTTCTAAAGGCTGCTAATTGAGGAGTTTTCTTAAATTTTTCATACATCGTTCCCATTTTTCCTCTGTTTTAATAAGTAATGACATGATTTACATATTTTCTTTAGCTTTAACTGTCAAATTATTTTTATAATGTTAAAATGAGAGAGTGCACTTTCTTACTATCTTGACTTTAAAAGCAGATTGTGCATAGAAGTCTTTTTAAAGAGACCTAAACCAAGTTATAGAGCGGAGCTGTTTCTTCTATCCTGCAGTCAAAAACGTCTGGAGGTTTGTGAAGTTTCTGACTGTGAAGACGTGCAGTAAAACCTCCGTTTTCCTCCTGCAGCTGTATCTGAGAGACGTTTTTGGCCTGAAGTCGCTGGCGGCCCGCGGCGACCTGTTCTTCTGCACCGTTCCGGGCGTCAAGCACGTCTGGTGGCATTCGAATGAGACGGTGTTCCACACGTGCATCGAGAAGTGGCTGGTGTAGCCACACACCCACACACACACACACACACATATCCTGCTGTTTATTAAGCTCATATCATCTTAAAATCCAGGAATCTCTGATAACTGACCGTTTTGAATCAGGTATCAAACAGCGGTTGCAGGATTTATCTCTTCTTTCTCCATAGGTTTTTGCTTTTGCAAATGAGAAATCTTTATTTATGATCATATTTAAAGAAGTTGTAAATGTATTTGTTTGCTCTCCTGGTAAGGCTCCAGTGATAAGAAGAGAACTTTCTTTTCAACTTTTTACTTCCCTTTAAAACAAAGTGCAAAAAAAAAAAAAAAAAACCCCCAAATTTCTAATTTTACATGTAAAATTCAAAAATATTTTTTTTCTGACATTTAATTTTTTTCTGTTGACTTCAAAAAGTTGTAAACCCACAGAAAGTGGGTCCAAATTAATGGTCAGAGCAGGGATGAGCTGAAAAATGATCCATAATCGAAAGAGTTCATCACTCTTCGGAGTAAACGCTGTTACCAAGTTAAGAAAACCCAAAATTCACCTCTTTTGTTAAACCTGAAGGCATTTTAAAGGTAACCATTTTATAAACTCTGTCAAGGCGTTTCTTCAGTTCTTTCAGACTGGAAGAGAGCGAGGTTTTAAGCAGGTAACAGAAAGGCTGAATGCAGTTCAGGAAAGTTGTTTTGTTTTATTATTTAAAGTTTTTGCCATAAAAAAATGCTCGATTTGCGAAATATTTTGATTTTGTTCTATTTTCCTGCATTGGAATCAGGTTTTATTGGCAGTTTAAAAATGTATAGACCAGTCACAATTTTGTAGCTAATTACCATTTTCTTAAGGTTTTTATTGACTTCCTTCAGACTTCACATGACTAAAATGACTCATTTTCATACCTCCAGTGGCTTTGCAAGAGAGGATGCTTATAACAGTAGCTCCATAATATTAAACTTTTAAGTGTTAACTTTGAAATGTGTTGTCACAGATGAACAAAACCCATAAGTTTATGTGCTAAATTAGTTTATTTTTTTAGTTAAATCATTTAAAGGGATTTGATGTCTCAGAAAAATAGCAAGATTGAGATTTATGAAAAAAGTAAACTATGAAGTTTAAGTTCATGCATGGTTTTGATGTGCATTATGAAATTATTGTTATTTTGTCATGAAATGGGTCTCCCCTTGTAAATCTATAAGATTTATCCTAAAATTCAGAACAACGTTGGAAATTTAAGGGATTAAATTAAACTAAATTGGACTATAAAGGACTATTCCAGCTATGTATCTGGTCATTTCTACAAATTAAACTCTGAAATGACCATTTTAGTTCAGATATTGTTAAAGAATATCAAATATAATACGACAATGGAGGTGTTTTTGAACCTGCACAAACAAACAGTTGCTGTAAAGAACAAAAAGCTCCATTCCCTGCCTCCTGTTAAGTGTAATTTATGGAGTTAGAGATAAAACCACTCAGCAGATTCTGACTGAACTGTGGGAGGAAGTGACAAATTCCCACCACAAGTTATAAATTTGTATTTATACATCCTGTGCAGCCTGCCTTTAAAAGATTAAGAGCTTTTATGACCCTTACAGCTGATGTTTGCACCTTTTTAGTATGTGTTGACCCTTTGCTACTACGTCACTAAGAGGCGCCATGACGGACGTCGAAAGTGACGACAGGAGTATTGAACGGAGCGACTGAAGTTGTTTTCCAAAGTAGTTTTTGTCACTTTATTCACGGTTTCTAATTGTTCGGGTCAATTTGTCTGTGAACATAACTCACCTGGTTGGGGCTCATGGACGGCGATGTTTACAAAAGTTTGAAGCAGCTAGCTTAGAAACCGACTTGCACCTCATTCCTCCTGTGGTGTTGATCTAATTACCGACTTTGCCTGAATTCACACCCCATGATTTTTGTCGCTGTGTCGTAATATGCGGTTCCCCTTTAACCGGAGCAACATCAAAAACGTACAAAAGACGAGATGCTAACACGTTTTTTTCCCCGTACATGCTAGGCTACATGACGGTGCGGCATTGTCTCCATGGTTACCAATTGTTAGACGCGTAACTTATCCATAATGCGATATTTGATGTGTGTAATCATACTTACGTATAAAGTAAATGAGCGTTAATCTTCTTACCTTGTAAAAAAGTGTTCGCTGCAAATCCGCGATCACGCCAAGGGCTGTCAGTCATCATTAACAGCTGCTAGTCGTTATGATTGACGGCTGCGATATATCGCCGCCATCTTTCCTCATTAAAAGTTATGACAAGTTTGGTGCAGCGCCCTATGACCATTTTAAAATGAAATCAACTAAACAGAAGTAATATTAGGCTACAGATGTCTGTTTTTAGACTAGCTTTACAGGAGCGCGTTGGTTGTTTTGACGTCCGTCATGGCGGAGTGAGTGGCGTTCTGGAGAGCGTGACGTCACGTGTAAAGGGTCAACAGCCATTTTGTTGTTGTGGACAGTAATGTGCTATATTAGCTTATCTCAACGACACCATGAAAACCCGACCGTGCCTGAGCGACCTGCTGTCGTCCTGTACAGATGATTACTGTCCTGCTCATCTAGTGCAGACATTTATGTCATGTTTAACCAGATTCAGACATTTATTAACCTTTTATTAGCGTGCATGAAAGATCTGATCACCAGTATCAGTTTTTCCTCAGATTCATGCAGTACTCTAGACATGTTCTCCTCCCGCTTTAGTGGATTAAGCCTTAAATGTTTTGTTTTGTTTTTTCCCTACATGCCTCAGTGTTTCATGTCCAAAGTGCTTTGACACACTGCCTTCAGTGACGGTGCTAAAATATATATATATATATATTAAAAAAACCATACTACATTATATAGGTAAAGTAGTGCAAAGTGGCCAGTCAGGTAGTGATGAGTTACTGATCCACCAAAAGCTTACAGTTCTGGTCAGACATCTACAATCTTCTCCTCTTGGGAATTCAAGTATTCAAGTGTCGTTTATCTGAATAAGATGCAATGGAAACAACACATAAAAAACCAAAACAAATGGATGCACAAGTTTAGGCAAGTTGGAGATGAACTGACTTCAAGAAGCTTCTAAAATAACTTCCTGTTGGCTATTTGTCTGTTCTCTTTGGCAGAATTGGTAGAATCAATTTAGACTGGTTTATTTCCAGTAGGACTGGGCGATAAATTGATTTTATTGATCTAATTTTGTTCACCATGCACTTCTTCAGAGTGATGTCAGTGCGCCCAAGGTGGCCATCTTATTTGGCAAGCATGTTTTCCAGCTTCTGTTTATTTCTATTTTGAATTCAGATCAACTCTACAACAAAATGTTAGGCTCCAGCTAAGAATTTATATTTTTAATTACAAGAATAAAGTCATGTTGTTAAAAGAATAAGTTATATGACAATAAAGTTGAAATAATTGGAGAATAAAGTCTTAATAATACCAGAATAAAGCCACAATATTAAGAGAATAAAATGGCAATATTATGAAAACTCTGACATAAAAAAATAAAAGTCAGACTTTTAAATTTTGTATGTAAGGCCTCATCAAGTCAACAAATTTAAATGAACTCTGTGAAAAGAGTTAAAACATGGATGTTCATCTTGCCAAAGGACATTTATTAATCCAATTTCTGGAGATATATGTATATATTTGACCCTTTATAACTTTGATCCTATGTAAATTGCAGAAAATTCACAATAAATCCAATCTTGTGCATCTTTTTGTAACAAACATTGAAGCTTTAACACCAATCCACTGAGACAAAGTGGTTCAAGTAAACCATTAGACCCTAAACTGATGCATTAATGTCCATGAAGAGTGATTAGTGCATAAATGTCTGATCACAACTGTATATGTGGCATTTGTTACCCTCCATCACATTTAGATGGCTCAGGCTTTTCACTGGTTTTCATATTTAGTAGAAAAGGGATTAATTTGTTTTTCCAAAACTGGTTACATTTATATGTTTGTTGATTCTGCAACATGTTTTATTTATGTATATTTATCAGAAGAAGGGAAACGGAAATGTGTTTGTTAATGTGTGGAGACAGGAAGTGAATTATCGAAACATGGAGCGAGAAGGGAACTCGTAAACAAGGGTTGCTTTTAAATGTTTTCAAGCTGCTTAAATGTTTAGTTATTGTTTGTGTTTTGTCATTTATTACAAGAAACCCATAACTAATGTGTACGAAGGGACGCCCTCTGTTTTCAGTTGTTCTGCTTTTACAACCAGTTACTGTAAATAAGGAACCTTTTTAAAACTAGAATGACTATTTTGGAAGTTTCTACAGTGTTTGTCCTGCAAATAAAAATAAACTAAAAGCTGACATTTTCTCAATAAATTTGTTTGAACATACAAGTTGGTTTGTTTTGTCTTTGTCCATTTATCTTCTGAATCTGTAAGCAAAAGAAAACTGATGGATAAACTGGAAGAATGATCATTCACATGTAATATTATTTAAAAAATTTTAATTTTGTGATTTAATGGAAAATCATATATTGCATGAAGCCATCGCCTATAAAAACAGGAAATATTAAAAACTTATTAAAATAAGTCTTACCTGTTAAAATTAGGTTCCATGTTATTTTATTAAGCAAAATTAATTGGTGTTTATATTTTCCATATGAAATAAAATTTAATATATTCCAAAAGTGCATTTCTCAATATTTATTAAAATATGTGAATAAAATTTATTTAAGTAAAAATGTATTTATTTCTGTAAAACACTAACAATTTATAAAAAATATGTATTGATTAAATTCATAAATATACATTGCTGTATTTAAATCCCTGTGACTGATGGCAAATAGTTTTTCTCTCAGATTTAAGATCGTATAAATATATGTATTAAAAAACAACATTTCCCATCATGCTTTGCTACCTCATCACCGGATATCCGTCCGCGGCGCCACGGAAAGGCCCTTTTCCGTCTCAGAGAAGTGTGGTTCGGAGCGGCAGATACAAGTGAGTAAAGGATTCAATTTATTTTTGCTTTCTTTGCCACAATAACAAGTCGAAACCAACATTTAATGGCATTTCTGAGCGGCATTCATCGATTCATTAACTCAGAATGGGAGAATGTTCCCTGACGGCGGTTTTATTTATCTTGACCGTTCCGCTTTAGCATGTGGCTAATCTGTTAGCACATGTGTCTGCGGCACGTTGAGCTGTTCTGGCTTGTGGACGTCACATTTAGTTCACTATTTTATCAAATTTTTTACGTACACTTGTTCTAACGTTATTGCTGTTTAGTTATGAGACAAAAACACTCGCTTATTATAACAAACCTCAGCACGTTTTGGACATTTTTAACGCGTTAGTTGTGAAAGTTAAACGGGCTTCTGCTGCGGCCTTCTTCTGAAATCTGTTTAGCTTTTAGGGATTCAGACTCAACATGAGGTCCGATCTGTTGAAATTAAAGCAATTTGAAGGATTGTCTTGTTTACATACAGTGTCTTTTGTGTTCATCTTTAAAAGTCTGTTGGTAATACTGGAGAGAAATCTAATGAAGCTGATTTTTATGACTTTATTGACTATTTCTCTTCTTCGATTCATTATTTTCTTAATAAATTATTTCGATGATTCTTTGATTTGTTTCCTAACCAAGAATCATGTGCATCTATTGTTTTTTAAAGGTTTTTCTTAGTACTGCAGGGTGAATTTTACATCCGCAAATCTCTTAAATGTTGTTTTAAATAAATTAAAAAGTGTAGCATTATAAACATTTTATTTGATTTACTACCCTACATTTGTTTAAAATCTCTGTAGTAATATTTTTGTATGGCATTTGACTTGTTAGAGTTTTAATTTTTTATTCCACACTTATGGAGTTGTGCTGTATTAAACACAACTCAAATAGTTTCCACATCTTAAAATCTATTTACATCTTGTGAGATAATGTATATATTCTTCTGCCCATTGATCAGTCTTCTTGTTTCTTTATATATTTTTAAGTTTACAACCAATTAGTCCTGATAGTCCATCCATTCGCCGTTCTTTCTCCCTGCAATCTGTTTTTTTGCAGGCTTCATATTCAAACCATGATGACTAAAAATATCTAACAAATTCTTGGCAATTTATTTATACTTTTTAATGTATCTAAAGGGGATTTGCAACTATTCGATGTTGAATTTTCTCATGACGGTAGTAGGAACCGTATTATTTAAAAGCATGGTGCAGTTTTGTGTCTTTAAAGTGAAATTTTCTCTGCGTCCTCAGTGACTGACTGGGAGACTGCCCCAGCTGTGGCCGAGACCCCAGAGATCAAGCTCTTTGGCAAGTGGAGCACCGATGACGTCCAGATCAACGACATCTCCCTGCAGGTAGCCGTCAGAACGTCACTCATCAGCTAACGTCGCCGTAAGCGAGGCTAGAGTCACGTCTGGGTATCCGCCAGTTGCCCTGGCGTGCTAGAGCTCTCGTAGAAGAACAGATCTCTGCCTATTCATTGGCTGTAGTCTCTCGTGGCCCAGCCAACCACCAGCTGAGATACACCGCCCACCCGCATGACGCTACACATGTTTGAATGAGCTGCAGCTTTTAAAGGCATCTCTGTTTGCTGCAGGATTACATTGCTGTAAAAGAGAAGTATGCCAAGTACCTGCCACACTCTGGAGGACGTTACGCCGCCAAGCGTTTCAGGAAGGCCCAGTGTCCCATCGTGGAGCGTCTGACCAACTCCATGATGATGCACGGACGCAACAACGGCAAGAAGCTGATGACCGTGCGCATCGTCAAGCACGCCTTCGAGATCATCCACCTGCTGACTGGAGAGGTACTTTTTCATAAAGCCAAAAATGATCAGATGATTCTGGGTTTAATGGTGTTTTGTCCTCTAGTTTGAGATTAAAGCAGTGAAGTGTTTCTATGATCTAATATTAGTCTTTGATTTATAAATATTAGACGATCTATTGTGTGTCTCAGCCTGGTGAGAGCCGACTGGATTTACGTGGTTCAGTTCTGGTAGCTCACGGAGCAATGTTTTCTTTCTTTTGCTCCACTTTCATGTTTTTAATGCCAATTCATCACAGGGGTCCTTCAGTCTGGATATAAATATATGTTCTCTGTCTGGATGAGCATGGAAAAACTAAAAAAAATATTTTCAGACATTATCTGTTCAGTGTGTTAACTTTAATGTCAAATATGATAAAATCCATCAAATTTACTCTTTGCATCTCCTGCATCTCTCTGCCATTTATTGTTTCCAAAACTCATTAATGTTTTAACATTTTCAAAAGAATCAGAAAATTTGGGTTAAACAAGTTAAATGTCTGGATGAGTACTAAAGGAAACTGTTGTACAGAAAGATTTGTATTTCTAGGCTTTAGTTTTTAGTTTGGTGTCATTCCTTTATTGATTATTTCCAGGTTGTTTATTTAAAGCCTGATTGGTGAAAGTTTCTTAAATTTATAGTGAAATACTTTTCCTTTGACAAACTGCTTAGTTTTCTACTTGACATTTGAAAATTGAGGGATTTCAGTTTAACCACTAAAAGCACAATGCATTTAAAATTAAATAAAAAAGCATCCATCAATCCCTCCATCATTCATCAGTCCATCCTGTCATCCTTTGTCTTGTTTTCCTAAATGTTTTCTATCATTTTCTAAAGTTGTCAGTTTTTGAGTCACTTTTCCAAATTGAAAAGCTCAAATTTTAGATCAACATTAAATATGGAACCTGGAAAACCTCAGACTAAAAGAAACAAGTGTGCAGATGAATTATTTATTTTATTATTTGATGCCACTTTTATCTTAGCAGGGGAAAATGAAAGATTTATGGAAGTAGAAATATTCACTTTCTATAACTCTCCAAAATGAAAAATACTTGCATCAAGTTTGACTCCAATTTCCGATCAATACTGAATAACAAATTTTAGATACTTTTATAAGTCAGACTTTATAAATGAAAATAGGCAAAACTGACTGATTTGGTTTCACAGATGTCCAGGTTTTATGTGTGTGGAAAAATATTTGTTCTAAATTAAAATAAGTTGCTTCACTGTTTAATCTTCTCCATTAAATTTAGGCATTAAATTTTTGCACATATTTATGTAAAAATTGGCTGAAATTTTGGGTAAAATGTAATATTTGACTCCAGAAACGGCAATTCTTGAAAATAAATGGTTTATTTGCATTTCTATCCATCTGCATCTTAAGTGATTTTAAATGTTAGTGGAGACGTTGGCAGAGGAAAGCGAATGTGATGCAGGTTATATCTTAGCCTGGTCTCTGCAGAAATGATGCAGCTTGAAGGCAAAAAGAAAAAGATTGAATCACGCTCATATTTTGCCGTCATACAAAATATTTTCTTTAACTCGTACAGAACAAAGTAAGAGGAGGTGTGAAAAAGCCTCTGAGAGTTTGGTCGACGTTTCCTCCAGGTTGTATTTAAAATCTGTTTCCATATTTGCTCCCAGAATCCTCTCCAGGTGTTGGTCAACGCCATCATCAACAGTGGACCTCGTGAGGACTCCACCCGTATCGGTCGTGCCGGTACCGTCAGGAGGCAGGCCGTGGACGTGTCGCCCCTCCGCAGAGTCAACCAGGTGAAAAGTTAAACCTTTTTTTTTTTTTTAAATCCATGGAAAGTGAGGCTAGAGTCACGTCTGGATATGATCCGTTGTCCCGGTGTGCTAGAGCGCTCGCAGAGAAAATGTCTTTGCTTATTCATTGGCTGCAGTCCATTTGTGACCCAGTCAATCACCAACTCAGACACACGCCGCCGCCTCGTGTTTTAACTCCACTGAAACCAACCCGTGTCTCCCTCAGGCCTTTAATCTGAAACTTTCTGCTGTCTGCAGGCCATCTGGCTGTTGTGCACAGGAGCAAGAGAAGCTGCTTTCAGGAACATCAAGACCATCGCTGAGTGTTTGGCTGATGAGCTCATCAACGCAGCCAAGGTGACCCAAAGCTTAAAATTGGACCATATTCAGCCTGCTTTGTGTCTTTCTGCCTCAGATGTTCTGAACTTTCCTTTTTCTATTGCTTCTTCAGGGTTCTTCTAACTCCTACGCCATCAAGAAGAAGGACGAGTTGGAGAGAGTCGCCAAGTCCAACCGTTAAACATGTTCGCTTTCTGACAAAACAAATAAATTTGGGGAAATTTCAAATAGTGAGTGTTTTGATTGGAGTAAAGCTAATATTTTTTTTGGTACTATTGTTAAAACAATTAAAATTTACAAAATATTTATTACTACTTTTTTTTTAGGTAACTATGGCTGTGCCTGCATAAAAACATTTCCGTTTGAAAAAGGTTTCTTCAGGATGCAACTTAATGTGATTTTAAACTTCACATAGTAACTGCATTTAATCAGATTTACTGATATTTAATTATCTTTGAAAAAATATCAAAGAAAATGTAAAAAATAACAATGTTAGGTTTTTTTTGTTTTTTTACATCATTTTAAATAAAACTGTCCACTGAAGCAAAAACTTCTGTTAAAGCAAATTTATGTTTTATAATTATCTGATTGGCTGAAAAAAAGTTTTAATTACTGATTATCAATTAATGGTTTATTAGATTAAAATTAGTTCCAATCAACCTGGAATGTCCGCTTTTACGTAATTTTAGTGCTGTAGTTTAGCCGCCATCCAGCAGAGGGCGCCGCTGCTCATCCTTGAGCCGTTGGTATGGAATCAAAAATGGCGGCCTTGCTAGAACTGGAGAGCGTAACGGTCCAAACAGTCCCGTGTAGGACGGAAAATATGCTTTATGCGGCTCTGATTTGAAATGTAAACACTCTATCAGCTCCTTAAGTTATTACTCCAACCTTCAACTGAGCTGCACGGAAGATCAGAGACAATTTAATAAAAATTACGTATGTGCTACGAAAGCGAAGATGTGTCGACATAAAAGCGGATAAGAGCAGAAAAATGTAACGTGATGTGGGGAAAGCATGACGGAAAAAAGCAAGGATAACGTTTGTTATGGAAAGACGGTCCAATAGCTTTATATGAGAAAACGCTGGATTTTAGGAAATTGACCGTTTATCGGTTAGGCGATTGAAGAGTAAAGTAAAGAGATCAGTTTGGAAAAGCCCGATCTTTGTTTCTAATATTGATCGTTTTTGGTGCTTGTATTTACCATAGAATTAAAAATTAATAAAAACGACTTAAATTGACTATTAAAATAGTTTTTATAAAATAAAAAATAAAATAAATGAATACTGGAGTCGGTAAAAGTTAGACTTTATTTCCACAACTACAAATTTATATTCTAGGAAGCTAAAATCCTCATTGAGCAGCTAGGTGTATTTCACTAAACTAAGACTAAACTTTGTAACAATTGAAATACAGATTAGTTGTTTCAGATTTTACAGGTGCACCTTAAAGGACAGTGATTAGAAAATTAAACTTGTTCATTCTGTCAAACCGTTTAAGATTAAATGTTTCAAGATTAATTGAATACTTCAATTAACTTTTTATTTAGATTATCTGTAAACGGTTATAATTTGCTTTAGTTTTTGTTTTAAAGTGGTTTAGATCTTGTGCTTGATTAAAAATATAACACTGCAAGTATAAAAATTCACTAAACCATCTGGGTTTCTTCACACTTGTGCCAAACCTGCAGAAAAGTAGCTTTTTTTTCCCTTTACTGTAAAATGAAACGACAAGAACAGAGAGTAGCTGAACTTTCAGCAGGGGGAGCAGCTGCACCACCTCTGTGTCCTGAAACCATTATTATTAAACACTGTTTTTACTTTGTGGGCCGTGACTAATGAGCCACCAGCATAAAATGCTGCTTGATTATGTGACGGCAGCAGCGTCCTCAGAAATACGTGTGCTTTCTGTTGACGAGCAGGCAGAGCGAGGACAGAGACGCTCCCAGCTTGGATGCTTCGCTGCAGGCCGTCGGCAGCAGGGTGTAGTCCGGCAGCTTCTGGAAGGCCTGCAGAGAGCCGACAGGAAACGATTCACTCATCCAGTTACAGAGTCATAACTGGCTCAGGCTAATGCAGGAGGAGGGGGATAACGGCTGCTGGAAAGCAGAGTGGTTCAAATGAATCACTGGCATGACACTAGTTCAAGATCGGAAACTTGGTTGGACTTCGGCATCTGCTTATTGCTAAATCAGGATTTTACTTTAGTCCAGGGTTTGTCAAGCTATCTCAGGCTGAGGACCACTTAACCCACATGTGTCAAACATAAGGCCCAGGGGCCAAATCTGGCCCGCCACACTGCAAAAATATGCTGTCGTAGCAAGTATTTTTTTTTGTCTAGTTTATAGTGCAAATATCGTAATACACTTGAAATGAGAAACTAACTTAAAAATAACTTATAAAGAAGACATAGAGGCTTGTTTTAAGAAAAAAATAATTGAAACTTACGAAAAAATACTAGATTGTTTAACTTATAACATTGGGGAATTGTGCTTTTACAAGTAAATTTATCTGCCAATGAAACTAGAACTTTTTCATCAATATTAAGGAGTTACTGAGTTAATACAAGCTTCTATATATTGCTGATATATAGTTACTTGTAAGTTAGTTTTGTTTTATTTCAAGTGTAGTAAGATTTTTGTAATAGAAACTAGATAAAAAAAAATACTTGCTAAGACAGTATATTTTTGCAGTGTGGTGTAAGGTGTTTTTGCAGCACCGTTTTTAACATGGCTGTTAGCAGCTGTGTGGTTAAATACTGTGTTATTAATCAAATCAAACCATTTTTTATCCGTTTACTGACAAATTACATCAGTCAATACTTCCAGTTTAATTGGGGACTTGGAAATTAACGTAAAATCAACAAATTGCGTCATTTTACTATGCTTGTGCATGACGGAGTTTATTGAAATATTTTTCAGAAAAATGGTCAAAAACATTGGCTTTAAGTGATGCCAACTCCCACCTCCAGGTGGCAGTGTAGTTTACTGCTACTGTTATTTCAGAGTAATAACGTTATCATATTGCAACATTTTTTGCAATTTTTTCTAAATTAGAACCAGAAAAGTTTTGATTCTTATTGCAAAAAAAAAAATAATAATTAAAAAGTGAAATTCTGGAAGGTCTGATTGATGTGAAAAGACGTTCAATATTATTTAATTTTAAGAATAACTTATCAAATGCAGAGACAGTTCTAACCATTTATCAGGATTATCAATACATTTTAGCACAACCGGCCCTTTAAGAACTTAATGTTCTCATAAATATTTGTTCTTTATTTTTTAAATTCTGTTTTTAAGCTGAAAAAAACAGTAAAAACGCCCCAAAAGTTTTATATTCAACATTTTGAAATTTACAATCCTAGGAAAGTATTTTAAATATTTCAGGACAGTTGGAAGTCATTTTCCACCTTAATGGATCTAATTTGTAACAAAGAAGTGGTGAACTCACAGAGACGCTGTCAGGACACTCCTCAGCGGGCCGGTGCAGCAGGAAGTCCCGTTTGGACGGGCCTCTAACGTAGATGCAGTTAGCCGCAGATTCCTCTGGGACGGTGAGAACGTCGTAGTGGTGATCGGTCAGCTGCTCCATCATCTAAAACCAACACAATTACACACACGAAACCTCAGCTTACCAAATAAAATAATGAAAAAAACACTTTGCTTGGAACACGTTACAGGTTAATTATGCTTTTCTTTTATTCTTAAATTCACATTTTGCACATTTTTGTTCTTTCATTTGCTTCCAAAAACAACCTAAGTGCTAAAAACACTAAGGTGATTTAAAAAAAAAAAAAAAAAAGTTAATGTTTTTCATTACCTGAAAAATTAGTAGTTTCAAAAACTTTCAGAATGTAACAAATCAGCAGGAACTCCCCGTCGCCTAGCAACCCCAGCCCGTCGCCTAGCAACCCAAGAGGAGCTTCAGCACATTTGGTCTGCTGGTTTTAGGAGGAATGAAATCGTACAGTGCATACACTGTACGACGGCTGCTGGTAAAGAAAAGTGTTTTGTTGTTGACTTAAACCACTTTATACATGTACAGTTGTATAATTTGGGGATCTGTTTGATGCCACTTTCAGGTGTGAGTTTAAACGTTGAGTTGGGGGCGTGGCCAGCAGAAGATTATTTGGATTTAAAGTGACAAAACGCCCTAAAACAGCTAAAATATCATTATCAGAAAAAATGTACACAATATGTCACCTTTTAAAAAAAACTCAGTTCAATTTCTGACCCGACTGAAGGCGTCTTTTTAATGCACACTACAAAAACAAAAAGTCTTGCCAAGTATTTTTTGTCTAGTTTCTAGTGAAATATCTTACTACACTTGAAATAAGACAAAACTAATTTACAAGTACATTTTTACAAAAATATAGGAGCTTGTTTTAAGTCAATAATTCTTTAATAAAGGTGAAAAAGCACTAGTTCCTTTGGCAGATTATTTCACGTATAAGATGGGAAAATGTCTCGATAAGTTTAATAATCTGCCAATGGAACAAATAATTTCTTAAAATCAATAATAAGGAATTATTACTTAAAACAAGCCTCTACTTCTTGCAGAAAAGTTACTTGTAAGTTAGTACATTTCAAATAAGACAGAACTAAGATATTTACACTAGAAACTAGACAAAAATAAGATTGAGTGTTTTTGCAGTATAGATTTTACATTCACAAATCAAAACGTTACAAAGATCCAGCATGTGGGAGGGAAGGAGGAAACGGTGCGCTCTCACCCTGAGGGTCTTCTTGGCGCCGTCGCCGTTGCTGATGATGATGGTGTCCGGTCCGCCCATGGAGCAGAAGTTCTTCAGTCTGGCGCCGCCGCAGACCGGGACGGTGGACACAGCAAAGTCCTGAACAGATAGGAAAATTTAAAGATGAACGTTTTGAGACCCGAGTTTTATTTTTACAAATCTCACCGATCCACAGTTCAGTCAACGTTAACCGGTTCATGAATTATAAAAAGCTTTTATTGAGAAACGCATAAAAGTTTAATGTTTCCATCCTTGTGGGAGTTGCTCCTTCCGCCCAGAATCTGTTCAGAACTACGGACTGGTTCCAGACAGAACTACGGTTCTGGGCGGGTTTCCTGAGTCTGAACCCAAAAGGTCTGAATACTGAGTCACTTAGTGCCGAGTAATTTGATCCAAGTACTAAGTCCTTCCTCCTTTTCTTCCCTAGTCCTTCATACAGAGAAACAAAACGGAGAAAGAGAAGGAATGAATAAAAGAAGAAAGAAACAAGGAAACAGAGAGGAAATGAAGGATGAAAAGAAAAAACTAATGGAGCAAGAAAACAAGAAAGGATGAAAAGAACAAGTAAGGAAGGAAACGAGGAGAAAAGGATGAAAGGAATAAGGAAAAAGAAAAGAAGGAAGGTAGGAAAAAACTAATGAACAAGGGAAGTAAGTAAGGAATGAAGGAAACAAAAGAAAGGAAGGAGGAATGAAAGGAACAAGAGAAATAAAGGACAAAAGGAACGAGGGAATCAAGTAAGGAATGAAGGAAACAAAAAATAAGAAGTACGGAGAGAAAGAAGGAATGAATGGGGAAAGGAGCAAGGGAACAAAAAAGGAAAGAACAAACGAACATGAAGAAAAGAAAGGACAAAAGGAACAAGGGAAGTAAGGAATGAAGGAAAGAAGACGAACAAAAAATAAAGGATGAAACGAAGGAAGGAACAAGGAAACGAAGAAGGAAACAAAAAAGGATGAAGAAAGAATGAAATGAAAAATGAATTCCACATTTTATCTTGTTGTTCAGTTTTCCTCAGATCTTGAGTCACTAAAATCAAATTTAAATCTTTTCCAGAGTCAGAAGGATCCATGGAGCCAAACAAAGGAAATGAACATGAAGTTTGGTTTATGTTGCAGCTAATGGCGCTAAATGCTACAAAGAAACTGCTTTGTTTTTCATTGGACGTGTTCAGAGTCAGCCGTAACTTTGAGATGACAAATATTCCAGCTGACAAGCGACTCTTTATTAAAATCTTCATAAAAATCAGATTTTAATCAAGATTTCCACCCATGTTTTCAGAAAGAAAGAAACAAAAGAAGAATGAAAACTGGGTCAAATTCCTCTTAAGGAGAAAACATATGAGCACGACAAACGCTTCCTGTTAAATCCCCCGCCCAGAGCGCACAAACACCGTCCACCCAAACAGCATCCATAAAACCATGTGTGTGTGTGTGTGAGAGAGAGAGAGAGAGACAGAGAGAGAGATGCACTCAGCAGAAGTGGAGAAAATCAATCCTAATGTTGGTTCTCATCAGTCCGGAGGGAGGGCAGCGTGCGGTCCTTCATTATCCCAGGAATGAGGCGACCTCATTCATCACCGCTCACAGACAAGAATTCCCAAAATGCAATAAAGCAAATGACCACCTGCTCACTTTGGCAGCGACTCTGTTTACAGTCCTGGCAGCGACCCGGCCTCCACCGCAACGCACAAATGTGGTAATTTATCACTTTTCACTTCCTCCAACTTCTCTCCAGGAGTTTAAAGAACTTTAAAACATCAGCCTGGATCCAGGCAGGTGTGTTAGTGACAAACGCTTCATGACAGATTTCTGTTTTTAACAATTTAAAGGTTAAATAATCTGTTTCTGAATATAACACTAGATTATTTAGGGGGTTGAACAAATTAGGAAGCTGGAGAAAAACAGTAGAAGTGCCTGGATTTTAAATTATTCACAGCAAATGATCTGAAAGTTTAGTCCTCAGAAAGCAGAAAAAAAAAGGTTTAAAAAGACGAGAGAAAATCAAAAATCAGACGGACGGACAGATGGATTGAATCTTTAGACAAACCCAGGGAATATAAATATTCCTGTTTTTCTTGCCTTAAATTCTCCTAAACTTCTCCAGACTCCCCCAGACGGTCAGGTCCCTGAACGCAGCGCTCCTCCATCGATCATCCATCTACTTCTCACCAAGTTCCAACCGGCTTCTCTCTGCTGCTCCTTACCCTGAAGGTGTCTGCCAGCACCTCGGCTCCTCTGCGGTTGGTGTGGGAGGAAATCCCCACGAAGAACTCCCTCCCTGTGAACAGGACGTCGCTGCCCTCCAGCGTGGCGCCACCAGAGTCGCCTTGTTCATCGCCCATCTCAACCACGGTCAGGTTGAGCTCTGACATCACCCTCCTCACCGCGTCCGCCTTAGGAAGAGGAGAAACGGGTACAGGAAACGCCCCACTGTTAAACTGCAAATTAACTCAGCTGCCAAAGGGTTGCAGTTCTTAAAATCGACACTAGATGGCACTGAACACAACATGCTGCTCCTTTAAGGGTATTCTCTATTAACTAACTGAATTTTAACTTGAACTTTTTTTCAGCTAAAACTTTACACTGAGTGACTGATACACAAGAGCAGATCTATTCAATCTAATTCTATGCGACATCATGCTTTATTATTTATTTTACATTACAGTTAGAATTCCTAATACTTTCTGAACCACTTGAAAGAAAGTCTGTTGTAGTTTATTTTTATGTTCAACTAAGGTAGTCAACCTATTGCTTTTGTCTATTTCAATTTCTTTATTAATTATTTTACATTGGTCGTTTTACTCGTAATTGTACTAAGTTTGGTCAACATGTAAAATCAAACTAAAGCTGATTTTACATGTTGACCAAACTTATAAAGCTCTTCAAGTGTGCTGTACCGGTGCAGAGTTATTGAACAAATTTGTACTTCAGTACACTTACGTCTGTGTTTTTAAACAACATTTCTCCAGTGGTCAGCTTTTAAAGACCGAAGAATAGCTGTAGCAACATATGGAGCGAGGGTGGATGGATAAATAGAAATCGTATTAAATGTAAAAACAAAATAAAAGTCTGGAAATCCAAATATTTTTCCATTCTCTGCCTACATTTTCAAATAGAACAGATTATTAGACTTATAACAAGATATTTTCCCATGTTTTTAGTGAAACAATCAGCCAGTGGAACTAGAACGTGGTCGCTAGGTTACAGGGTGGGCTTGGCTGGTGTTGCTAGGTAAAATATTAAGGAATTATTTACGTTAAAAAAGCTTGTTGAAAAGTTACTTTTAAGTTAGTTTTGTCTTATTTCACGCGTAGTAAGATATCTGAACTTGAAACTAGACTAAAATTACTTGGTAAGTTTTGTGTTTTTGCAGCGTGTCACCCAGAAATTTCAACACAAGGGGAAATAAAGCCACAACTCTAATCCATCAATACAAGTAGAATGAATAATTTTCTTTTAAAACCAGCTGTGAATCAAGATATTTCACAATCACATTTTTTTTAATAACCCACTTCAGCTTTTTATGTAGCAGAGTTTCATGTTGCAATTTCTGGAAATATTAGCAAAATGATAAAATGACAAATCCTGAAAGACGTCAGATTACTTATTATTTGAGGAATGCAGAGGGTGAAGCTGAACTGCTGCACCTCAAATCAGGCTTTGGTCAAGCAGATAAAGTATTACTAATAATGCTGCACAGCTGATCTCATACATTTCTAAAAATAGGGATGAATGAAGTTTGTTCCCCTGTGTCTTGCTGTAAAGGTACTTTTAAGTTAGTTTTGTCTTATTTCAAGTGTGCTAAGATATTTGCACTAGAAACGAAACCAAAGATACTTGGTAAGATTTTGTGTTTTTGTAGTGTAGTGTTTTTGGGTGATGTGCTCCATCTTCCTGGTTTTAGTCAGAACCCCAGCAGCAGCAGCAGGAAGCTGTTCAACTAGCGTATGGCTTGGGCCGGCCCTGCAGCTTCACTTTCCTGAAACAGTCCGACGTCTCTGAGCCCCACTGAAGGATTTCCTCGTGTGCTGCATTACCTCGCTGCGTCTCTGCTGCTTGAACGGTCTGGTGATGAGCGCCGTGTCCCCCTGGATCACCGCCACGTCCTCTACTCTCCAGCTCTCCGGCAGCTCAGGGTCGGGGGGGATTTCGATCAGCTGCAGGCCCACCTTCTGCCTCAGCGCCCCGGTCAGGCAGCCGAACTGCCGCTGGGCTTTGGCCTGGTCCACCGTGACCTCCCCGTTCTCACGGCCCTCTCCAGCTGTTTTCCCAAAGGTCTCTGGGATGCCTCTCACCACGGCGTGGGTGAAACGGCCATAAGGGCACATGTTCGCCATGACTCCAGCTCAATGCTTCTGCTCTGCAAGGGGGAAAAAACTAAAGTGGGTTTTCTCCGTCCAAACACAAGGAAGAGGAAGTGGGGATGTTTAAGCAGAGATCCTCATCCTGGTTGGCTTCTTCATCGATTATCTGATCCAAGCAGACCTAAGAGAGGAAGACGACGAGCACATTAGCATTCAGGGCAGAAAAATACACTTGTAGCTAAAGATTTGAACGTGAAAACAAGCTGGCATTGTTTAGCGCTGGAATATTTGATAAGACTGGGATTTGCTGCAGCTTTTCACCAGATGTGGGACAATTGGCCTTTTATCATCTTTCCTGTAAGTCACAGCAGCCCCCCACAGAGAGCCTGCAGAGAGGGAGCGGGTCCCCCTCCATACAGGATGTTTTCTTTAAAACTAAAGCAACAAGTGCTCCAATTTAAAATCCAAGTATTTTTAGGACAGAGCAACACATCAAACATCTCAGGAATACTTTTAAATGCTTAAATTAACATTCCCCCCCTTCAATCTAGGTCAGAGTTGCATTAAAATATGAGCGCATCGTTAGCAGAGTTCATGTTTTTATCATTTTAATCCCCTTTTTGTTTGGGTTTACCCGGCTGCAGGAATCGGCGTAAAGCCGCGCCGCCCCAACAGTTCAGCAGATCTTTCCAAACACTTCTGATGATGTTCCACATCTTTCCAAAACAACAGGGGAGAGGAAACCAGCGCCACAACCGGGTCAGATTACAGATAAAACTCAAAATCCACGCCTGCTCACCTGCATTAAGTGTGTTTTTTTATGCCTTCTGCTGTGTTTTTTCCAGTTTAATTTAATTTCCACGCCAGCTCTGCTCCCGTTACTCGCTGGATCCCTTTTTCTCTGCGGACCAACCGGAGAGTCAAGAAAGCGACTGTGGATGTGAGGACTTCCGGTTGGGTTTTTCAAAAATAAGGCGACTAGCTAACCCGAAATGTAAACATTAATCAGACGTCAAACTTAATCAAATGCGTTTTAAAATGACAGATCACAGTTCGGTGGGCAGGTTTACTTTACAAACGGGAATAAATTATGAATATAATATTTTAAATAAATTAAAATGCATGGTTCAAACACCGATTAAATAATACGCACAGTGGAAGCCATCTTATTATTACAGCAGAAGCTAATATTCACAAGCTTCCTTATTTCCGGTTTTGGGAGTACAGCCAATCAGCATCGAGGAAAATAAATAGGGCTCTTTGATTGGCTGCTTTGCACACCAGCTAATTCCCACTTCCCAAAATGCATTTTCTTTCAAATATTTTAGATTTTCTCTACAAATAAGTAATTATGTTCCACAGAAACAAAATTACCTTGCTAAAGGACAGAATCATGAAAATAGTTTTTTTTTTTTAGATTTACGTCTGTATTACGTATTACAGTTTATGTTAATTAATTTACTTTCGCTTCTATGAACTCACAAACTCACCCAAATGATGATGTGGCATCTACCTCAATATATATTTACTTCTGTGCAAGTAAAAATCTGTCGTCCAAGAAATTGCATAAATAAAAGCAAATAAGTAATTTGTAGAAAAGCTACTTTAGAACTGAGTACCTCATCATAAAATGTGATCTAATGTTATCAAACAGACAAAAACGTGCAATTTCTGGTATTTTAAAGCATAAAATATAAAATAATGCAATTTCAAAATGGCAGGAATAATACAGCTACAAATCAACATTTTTAAACATAACACTTATGAAACTAATACAAATAACGTAGTTTATGTATTTATATATTAGAACATGGTGACCGAAATTACATGATCTCCAAATTACATAAAACTCTCAACAGAACATCAGAACAAAAACATTTAGTACACCACTAAAAAGTGTGGTTTACTAAAAACTAGCCTTAAAATACTTTTTTTTCTTCAAAACGTTATTCAAGTACATGTAACTGAGTAAATGTAAGTACTTACGCAGCACCTCTGATAATAAATATTACATTTCAGGAAGGAATTGGTTACCGTTGTGCTTTTAATTTTTGAAACGCAGTTGCAAGACTTCCGGTTTCGTCGTATATTTGAAGGTGGCTTGATGCAGCTGCTCTCCTGGCGCCCCCCATCCCCCACCGCCCTGTCCAGACTCAATCAGCTTTGATTCCCGTGTCACATACGCTGATGTTTTAAATCTCAGTAATTAATCACGATCACGAAGAACCAACCTGTCTTACTTTTAGCCCTTTCTTTTAAAACCAATATTCAAGTAATATAAATACTTACGAATCAACTCGTGGATGTTGTCCCCAACTTAACCCGCAAAAGAAGGTTTAATTAAGTTAAAACGCCAAATTAATACACAAGAAAATGAATAAGATGACCATAGAACTAACAAACAACAACGACAATAATAATAATAATAATAATAATAATAATAATAATAATAATAATAATAATAATAATAGTGTGTGAAGTTTTTATGTATGACTATGATTGCACAAAGATGTTTAAAAATAAAAACAATACATATCAAAAAAATGACCAAATTAATTGCACATGACATCAGTACTCTAAGATAAGACATCAAGGATATAAAAATGAAATATGAGAATAAAAAAACGTAGCCATGCAACAATAATGTGCAAAATTACCAGAAAGTAGAAACGATCCAGCTTTAAAACAAACCTTATAAAATGAAACAAAAAGACTTAAAAGTGTCACAAACATAAACTAAAATCAAAATGAAACTTCAAATACGACCAAGAATGAACAAAAACACAGATGAAATATAATGAAATACAATCATATAAGGAATGTCAATGATTAAAACATAAACAATTTAATAAATACAATTATATCCATCATTCTCTTGAGTTTAGATTCTTTTCTCCCAAATTTACCAGTTATGTTTAAGTAAACAAATGCTCCGTGTTTTCAGTGTTTTGGGCTCTAATGCTGCAGCTTTTGTCTCAGGCAGCCAAATTAAAGACAGATTTGTGTTTTTCGAGGATTAAGGAAGCTTCTGTAATCCTAAACCAACATCTCCGCTGCCCTGAGTCACATTTCAGTTTATTTTACTGCAGATTGAGGAATATCAGCCAACTTCTCCAGCCATATTTGTCTTTGTGACATGGTGAAAGATAATCTGTCCTTTCCTGAGATGTGGGTCAAATGAAGGGGAGATAGAGATAATGAGGCTGCCTCATCTGAAACAGGATGTTAATGAACTTTGTGGACAATTATTGGTGATATTTGATTAAACAATTTAGTTTTTCAGTGATTGTTTTTTGTAGATTTTAGCCTGGGAGGGATTCACTGTGTGGTAATTATGGGCTGCACAATATTCCCGTCTAGTGACTGGACTGAGTTACTGCAACACTGAGGGAGAGACGGGAAGCAGACAGAAAATGTGAGGTGGATTTAGGAGTGCAGGGATGTGTGTGAGGATGGAGGATGGTAGACAGAGGCTGCAGAAGGGATTAAAGGCTCCATCTGTCCAACACAATCCTTCAGAAAACACACAAAACAAACCAGACGACACTAAAGCTGTCCCAAAATACAAAAAAATTAACTATTTACAGCCATTTAAACAACGTGAATGTAGGTTTTCACTCCAAAAATATTAAATAACAAGAGGATTAAAATTAGGTTTATTATTTTTATTGTTTAAAGGATCTGAGTGTATAATTTTTCAGGATTAAAATGTATTTTGTTGTCATGGTGCACGAAGAAAACAAAACAAAAACAAAATAAAAAAATACCAACTCTCGAAGGCAAGTCAAATAATTTAATAAATTAATAAATTAGTATATCTCAAGAGATATAAAACATAGTAGAAACACAGAACAACTCTGATGTTAAGGAAAAATAACTTTCCAGCTATGTTATATATTTATAATATACTTATTATAAATAAATACGTAGATATTTATTTATATACATCTATAAATAT